>NW_026779940.1:0-62813 GCF_030144855.1 Hypanus sabinus
GATGAATAAACACTTTCATATTGAAGAACCCTTCCAGTTTCCTCAGTGACAGTCACAGGCAGAATATTAGGGGACTCGTTCGGGTCCACCCCTAACCCTAATGCCTGGCCATCAAACTCAGCAGTCTAGTGGTAGGGGTGAGTGTGTTCTAATCATCTCATCCCGTATGTGTCAAAGAGCTGTGGATAGTGTGGACGGCTGTCAGAGGTTACAGCAGGACATTGATAGGATGCGAAACTGGGCTGAGCAGTGGCAGATCGAGTTCAAAACAGATAAGTGTGAGGTGGTTCATTTTGGTAGGTCAAATATGATGGTAAGTATTGTATTAATTTTAAGACTGTTGGCAATGTGTAGGATCAGAGGAATCTTGGCGTCCAAGTCCATAGGACATTCAAAGCTGCTCCGCAGGTTGACTCTGTGGTCTAGAAGGCAAGTGGTGCATTGACTTTAATCATCCGTGAGATTCAGATTTGGAGCGAGCTAATGTTGCAGCTTTACAGGACCCTGATCAGATCCCACGGAGTACTGTGCTCAGTTCTGCTCGCCTAACTACAGGAAGGACGTGGAAACTATAGAAAAGGGTGCAGAAGAGATTTACAGGGATGTTGCCTGGATTGGGTAACATGCCTTATATGGTTGAGTGAATTTGGCCTTTTCTCCTTGGAGCAGAGTGTGAGAGGTGACCAGATAGAGGTGTATAAGATGATCAGAGGCACTGATCGAGTGGATAGTCAAAGTCCCTTTCCCAGGGCTGAAATGTCTAGCACAAGAGAGCACAGTTTTAAGGTGCTTGGAAGAAGTTACGTAGTAGATGTCAGGGTAGGCTATTTTACACTGGTGGATGCGGAAAAGATAGGGTCTCTTAAGATTCTCCTGGTTGGTTCAGAGAGCTTAGCAGAATAGAGGACTATGTGTAACCTTAGATAGTTTCTTTGATAAGGCCGTGTTCTGCACAGCTTTGGGGAATGAAGCGTCTGTATTCTGCTGTAGGCTTTTCTTTGTTTCTTTTCTATGTTCTCTAGACGGTGAAGACAGTGTAATTCTGTGTGTGTGTGTGTGTGTGTGTGTGTGTGTGTGTGTGTGTGTGTGTGTGTGTGTGTGTGTGTGTGTGTGTGTGTGTGTGTGTGTGTCGGCGTGTTTGTCTCACTGTGTGTGTATTGTGTGTGTTGCTGTTTTTCTGAGGTTATGTGTGGGTAGCCCATTGTCTCCGCCTGACCTTGCCTGAATGAACATTTGTCCATAGACTTCGAGATCACTTTATCCCCTTGTTTCAGTCCCTTCCCATCTGTGTCCGCAAACTGCGCACGCTCTCGAACTCTCCTTTCAAACACTTTACAAAATAGCTGCCTGAACCGTAAAAAAAGAACAGAGGTCAAAATTCAAATCACCTTCATGATCAGTGTATGAACAAATGAGACAATCTTGAGATTCGTTTCGTCTCCAACTCAGCAGACACCCCCACATGCAGATTGGATAATCCCAGAGCTAGTGCCGCCTGAGTAATTAGCAAGAAACAATTTTATTCCAAACTGCATTTATTATTGAAGTATCTATGACTAAAACATCTTCGAGAGTTGTCACACCTCCATATCCTGACAACAAGCGAAATACCTGAGCACCCCCAAATCCATGACATTGTTCCAAAACCACCGATCCCCAAAATCCGTGTGCACTCTCAAATCCGCAGACTTTGCCAAAACTCTGCACGCACCGAAATCCGCACGTCAACCCAAATACGTCTGTACCCCAAAACTCGGGCGCACACCCAAGTCAGTGTGTGCCCCACATCTTCCAACACTTAGAATCCGCCTGCAGCCCAACATTCGCTGGCAAAAAGTCATTTCTGTGCACCGCACATCTCCAAATCCCTGTGCACCCCAATTCAGCACATATTCTCAAATCCGTCTGCACTCCCCAATCTGTGTGTACCCCAAGCTCGCTGACCCTCCTGCCTGCACATTTCATAATCGCATAGCAACAATCGTTTCATACAGTTCACAAAATGGCTGTCTGCATGTAAAAAATCATATTGAATTTATTAGTAAAGTCTTTTTTTATAAACAGAACAACCTTGAGATTTGGCACATCTGCAAATCCACCAGCTCCCGAAGTCACTGTTTACGACCGAAACTGCAAACACACCCAACTGTGCACATATCTGCAAATCAGTGTTCATCCACAGATCGGTGATCACCAGCAAATCCACATTCAGCCCTCAAATCAGTCCCGCCTTAACAAGTTAAGGTGCATTTATCACTAGTGTATCTGTGAATGAAACCATTTGTACATTCCCCACAGCTCTACACCCTGAGAACCGTGAAATATGCGTACATCCCAAATCCATGACCACCTCCAAATCCACCAACTACCAAAATCCCTGAACTGTCACGGTCCCGACCGTTGACTAGTCATATTCTCCAAATTCCCTTTTGCCCGTCTGCTCCCGCGCTCCTTGATTGCGGCACTTGATTCTCATCTAAACCTGCGGCATAAATAACCCGGCTTTGCATCCACTCATCTCCAGATCGCTGTTTCAGCCGGTGTGGTAATTCACTTTCCCGGCCGTTTAGGATTGTATATTCTAAGTTTTGTTTCAGCTCTCTTGTTTGCCTGTGTTAGCTCTGTCTCTCAGTGTCAAGATAAGTATTGTCTGCCGCCTGCCTTTCCGTTCATATTCCTGTTTGCCGTTCAGCGCCAGCCACGCTCACGCCCCCGTCTGCATCTCAACTCTATCTCCGCGCCAGTGTCCTGCGTTTCGGCTCATCCGTTCTTTGCAACAGAACGATCTGGCCAACATGGACCCAGCCGACACAAACACCAATCAATTAGCCCTCGACAGCTAGGGTTCCCTACGGGGATAGCGCGACCAATTTCTCCGGGAAGTCATGGAGAACCTCCGTTCCCTGTCTGCTCAGGTCACCCAGATGGGAAATCAGGTGGACCGGGTCTCCACGCATATCACTCGACCCACACGTGGAACCAAGCCTAGCCAGCCCAGATAGCCTGTAGCGGCACTTAGATTCACCAACGCTCCCGGCGCAGAGCCGGAGTACTACGCTGTAGACCCGGGGAAGTGCAGGGGCTTCCTCCTTCAGTGCTCCCTTTCTTTCTTTCTTTCTTTAAATCTTTTTATTATTATTAGTAATATGGACAGAATACAAATATTATATTGATAAAGAAATTACAAACATACAAATTCCATTACATATGAAAAAAACATACACAATAATTACAATATAAATTTTACCAAGACATAAGCCATACAATATATATATGAACATGGTAAATCTAAATATTTTATAATATATGGTATAAAAAACACAGAAAAAAGAAAAAATATATATAATGCAAAACTAGCTAATCTACTAATCTAATAACTAATAACTAATATAGAAGAAAAAAGAAGCAAAAAAAAAGAGAGAAAGAGAAAAAGGGGGCTGTTTGTAATATCTCACTAGAATAAATATTCATCAATGCCGTCACTTCCGGTCCTCTCAACATACATAAGCCTCAATAGAAGCCTCAATAGAGGCTTAATAGAAGCATAAGCCTTAATAGAAGCCTCAAAAACACCACTTCTAATTTTTTCTAAATTTAAACATAACACAGTTAGAGAGAACCAATTAAATACAGTGGGAGGATTAATTTCCTTCCAATTCAACAATATAGATCTTCTAACCATCAGAGTTAGAAATGCAATCATTCGACGGGCAGAAGAAGATAGATGCAGTGAGTCTAACATCGGTAAACCAAAAATTGCGGTAATAGGATGAGGTTGTAAATCAATATTTAAAACCGCAGAAAAAATATCAAAAATATCTTTCCAATATTTCTCTAAAAATGAACGACCAAAACATGTGAGTTAAAGATGCAATTTCAGATTGACATCTGTCACAAATAGAGCTAATATGAGAGTAAAAATCCTTGGACACATGGGCCCTATGTACGACCTTAAATTGTATTAATGAATGTTTGGCACATAGCGATGATGTATTAACTAATTGAATAATTCTATCCCAATTCTCACTAGAAATAATAAGGTTAAGCTCTCTTTCCCAATCCTTTTTGGTCTTATAAAGGGGCTCTGAACGTACCTTCATAATTATATTATAAAGTTTTGAAATAAGCCCTTTTTGAAAAGGGTCTAATTCAAACAAACTCTCCAAAATATCTGAAGGCACAAAATTTGGAAACGTAGGGAGTACAGAACTTAAAAAATGTCTAATCTGTAAATATCTAAAAAAATGAAATCTAGGCAAGTTATATTTGTTGGATAATTGCTCAAAAGACATGAAACAATTGTCCAAAAATAAATCAGAAAATCTTAGTAATCCCTTAGTTTTCCAAGCCGAATCAGCTTGATCTATAATGGAAGGGTGGAACAAAAGAATTAGATACAATAGGACTATTTAAAACGAATTGAGTCAACCCAAAAAATCTCCGAAATTGAACCATATACGTTCATATACCCGATAGATATTTAACTATCGGGTTCTCAATTCGTTTCGGCAATTTAGAAAGAACAAAAGGGAGAGAAGTCTGTAAAATAGAACCCAAAGCATAAGCTGATACACATTTAATTTCTAAACTCACCCAACGAGGGCCGAAATATCCACCCCAATCTTTCAACCAGCATAACAAGTATCTAATATTAACTGCCCAATAATAAAATCTGAAATTAGGTAATGCTAACCCGCCTTCCTCTTTTTGTCTTCTTTAGATATATTTTACCTAACCTGGGATTTTTATTCTGCCATATATATGAAGAAATTTTTGAGTCAACATTAGTAAAAAAAGATTTCGGAATAAAAATTGTTATCGCTTGAAAAATATATAAAAACTTAGGTAAAATAACCATCTTAATAGCATTAATCCGACCAATTAGGGATAATGATAATGGTGACCATTTAGTAAACAAACCTTTAATCTGTTCAATTAAGGGTAAAAAATTAAATCTAAATAAATCTTTATGGTTTTTTGTGATTTTGATCCCTAAATAAGTAAAAGAATCATTAACTAATTTAAAAGGTAAATTTCCATAAATTGGGACCCGTTTATTCAAAGATTTTTATTAAGATTTAACTTATACCCAGAAAACTCACTAAATTGAGCCAATAATGATAAAACTGCTGGGATGGATTTCTCCGGGTTAGAAATGAATAGTAATAAATCATCTGCATACAAAGATAACTTATGAATGTCTGTCCCACGATTAATACCCAAAATATCCTGTGATTATCTGATGGCAATTGCCAAAGGTTCTAAGGCAATGTTAAATAGTAATGGACTAAGAGGACATCCTTGTCTAGTGCCCCGAAATAGGCGAAAAAAGGGAGATCTTTGATAATTGGTAAACACTGAGGCTACTGGAGTATGATAAATCAATTTAATCCATGATATAAATATCGGACTAAAATTAAACTTCTCCAAAACATTAAATAAGTAAGGCCATTCAACTCTATCAAATGCTTTCTCCGCATCTAATGAAATCACGCATTCTGAAGTGTCATGTGAGGGAGTATAAACAATATTGAACAATCTCCTAATGTTAAAAAAAAGAATAGCGATTTTTAATAAAACCGGTTTGATCATCTGAAATAATTTTGGGTAATACCTTCTTCAATCTAGATGCCAGTAACTTGGAAAAAATCTTGGAGTCTACATTCAATAAAGATATTGGTCTATATTAAGCACAGTTAGTAGGGTCTTTATCTTTCTTCAATATTAGAGAAATGGAAGCTCTATAAAAAGATTGTGGCAAATTCCTCAATCTAATGGTTTCCTCAAAAACCTTACAAAACCAAGGGGAAAGAGTAGCGGAAAAAAATTTAAAAATTCAACTGTATAACCATCTGGACCCGGTGCTTTCCCAGAATTTCCCAGAGGAAATAGCCACTTTAATTTCTACATCCGTAATAAACGTATCCAATATTAAAAGATCATCAGATGATAATCTTGGAAAATTTAATTTTCCAAGAAAATCAGACATGGTATTATGACCTTGAGGAAATTCAGATTGATACAGGGAGGTATAGAAGTCTTGAAATAACTTATTAATCTCATCATGACTAACTGTCAAATTCCCATTCTGCTGACCAATCTTAGTTATTTGACGTTTAACCAAAGCATTCTTCCATTGACTAGCTAACAATTTACTAGATTTATCACTATGTATATAAAAATCAGATCTAGTTTTAATTAATTGGTTTTCAATCGAGGATATAAGTAATAAACTATGTTCCATTTGAAGTTCAACCCTTTGTTTGTAAAGCTCCTTACTAGGAGCAATCGAATATTTCCTATCAATTTCTTTAATTTTATCAGCCAATAAAAGAGTTTCCATCTTAGTACGTTTCCTCAAACCAACAGAATAAGAGATAATCTGTCCACGTATATACGATTTAAAAGTGTCCCAAAGTGTTCCACAGGAGATATCATCTGTAGAATTAGTTGAAAAGAAGAAGCCGATCTGCTCCTCCATAAATTTTATAAAGTCTGAGTCTTGCAATAAGGTAGAGTCAAATCGCCATTGTCTGGCATTAGAAACTGTATCCATAAATTTCATAGAAAGTAATAATGGAGCATGATCAGAGATAGCTATAATATCATAGTTACAACCGATTACCAATGGAATAAAACAAGAGTCTACAAAAAATAATCAATTCTCGAATAAGAGTGATAAACACGTGAGAAAAAAGAAAACTCTTTGTCTTTAGGATGCCGAAATCTCCAAACATCAAAAACTCCATTTTCAGTCAAAAAAGAGTTAACACAAGTGGCCGACTTATTAGGTAAAGTCTGAATAGATAAAGATTTATCCATCAAAGGATTTAAACAGCAATTAAAGTCACCACCCGTTATTAACTTATATTCATTTAGATTGGGTAAAGAGGTAAATAAGGACTTTACAAAAGTCGGGACAATCCACATTTGGAGCATAAACATTAACCAAAGCAACCTTTTTATTACAAAGTAAAGCCATAATTAACAAAAATCTACCATTCGGATCCGAAAAAAAAATGTTGAACAAATGGAATAGAGGAGTCAATAAAAATTGAAACTCCTTTTAGTTTAGCATTCGAATTTGCGTGATACTGTTGACCCCGCCAACATCTAAAAAAACGAAATTTGTCCTCCTTCCTCACATGAGTTTCTTGTACAAAAATTATATGAGCATTAAGTCTTTGTAATACTTTGAAAATGTTCTTTCGTTTAATAGGATGATTTAAACCATTAGTATTCCAAGACACAAAATTAATGGTCTGAGCCATAATACTAAAATCAACCCTTTGGTATAGAAAGGGTTAACCAACTTATAAACTCATGCACCCGGAAGAGGGAAAAAAGTAAAGAGAAGACCCGGAAGCGACGACAACACATACATACTTGAAGTTCAAAATCAGCCCAAATAAGAAAACTAACACAAACGGATGCAAAAAAATAGAATTAGAAAACAGACCATCCCTCCACCCCCCAAGAAAAAGAGAAAAAGACAAAATATGACTTAATAAAGGAAAAAGTAAGACTAATTCTACCCCCATGTCAGCTGAAGACACTCCATATATAAAGGATATACATAAAAAATCACCCTAACTTTAAAAATTAAAATCGCTATAATAAAAGCCATATTTATAAGTATAGTTAGTTGTAAAAAAATAAAAATATAGTCACTAAAAAAATTATAAATCGGGCTCTAGCCCAGACAAAACAAAAAAATATTTAAGCTATGATAAGCGATGCATTGTAGGAAAATGACGAAAGAAAGAAAAAAAATAACGCCATCTTAAGCAAAACCAAAAAACTTTTTCAAAAAAACCACCATCTTAATCAAAGAAAAATTCACCTTCAAGGAATTAAACATATACCTTCGAAGGAACAAAGTTAATGAACAAGAATGTAGTATAATGGTTAAAGTGCATAAGGCAAAACAATTAATATGACGAAAACACGCTTTAACTTAAGTATAAAGTATAGGTTGAACCTACACCAATAACCAGATGATAATTCTGGTTTAAGAGATCGAGAACCATCTTACACGATCAGAATCGTTCATTTATTAGAGACTGGTGTCTGTAGCAGTAGGGAAGTTCTTCTCCAGATAATTTTTCGCTTCTGAAGTTGAAAGAAAAACCTGCCGTGGAGCATTCGACGGAGATATTCGAAGCTTCGAAGGGTATAGGAGCGCAGGATTCAGATTTTTCTCATAACATTCAGCCATCAACGGTTTAAAAAGAAGCCTTTTTTTTTAAAGATCAGGGCTAAAGTCTTCAACCAGACGGAAGCAGTAATCTTTGAATTTAACCATTCCTGCCCGACGAGCTGCACGTATAAGTTGTTCTTTGTCATGTACATAATGGAACCGGCCAATTACCACCGAAGGTTTGTCAGTAGCACTCGGTGATCGACGCCGAATTCTATGTGCCCGATCCAATAAAGGAGGGTTATTCGGGAAAATCGTCGGAAACGCTTCTTTTAAAAGTTGAGCAAAATATTTCGAAGGGTCATCTTTTTCAATGCCGTCTGGAGACCAAGTATACGTAAGTTCTGTCTTCTGAACCGATTCTCAAAATCGTCACTCTTGCCTTTAAGGGCTTCCATCAGCTTAATGGTCGAAATTAAATCCTGTTGCAGTTTTTCAATAGTCAAATCTCACTTCCGAGCATCTTCTTGCAGAGACGCGATAAGAGCTTGTTGCTGGTTAATTACTGAATCCGTCTTACCCATGTACTCTTGAAAATCCTTTATATCTTCTTTAAAAATTGTTGTAGTTGATCAAATTTTTAATCCAAAACCTTCATAAACAATTTATAAGTTAATTGAGTTTGTTCTGGCGGAGCCTGCTTCTTTCTGTTACCGTTCGGATTGCGTCCGGGATCTCGTCACTTAGACCTGAGAGACATTTCTGTTTGCATATCTTCAAAAGTTCACAACAAACTCTTGGCACTAAGTTCAAAAAAAAGATTAACAAAGAAACTTTCGGTATAAATAAAAACAAGCTGAATAAGGATGATCAAAGGTTAAAAAAAAGAAGTAAAGGTTATGGAGCGAATCCAAAACAGTACTCACTCCATGAGCGTCTCCCGCTGACTTCTCCTTCAGTGCTCCCTGGTGTTCGAACAGCAGCCGTCGACCTACTCCAAAGATAAGTGTAAAGTTACTTTTGTCATGGGGCTCCTAAGGGGGTATGCATGAGCGTGGGCCACAGCAGTTTGGGACAACCAGCCGGATATCTGCTCTTATTCGTCAACTTCATCGCGAAGATGAGAAAAGTCTTCGACCACCCAGTCCGGGGTAAAGACTCCGCCCGGCGCCCACTTTTCTCCGCCAGGACTCCCGCAGTGTTGCTGAATATTCAGTGGAGCCCAGACGTTAGCAGCCGACTCGGGCTGGAACGATGAGTCACTCCAGGGGGGGGGGGGGGGATTTCGGAATAGACTTTGTGACCTGGTGAAGGATTATTTGGCGGCGATGGCCTGGATTACCTGATCTCCCAGGCCACCACGTTGGACAATTGCATCCGGGGCGCCATAGAGAGAGAACTGGTCGTCCACCACCTTTGGCCACTCCTCCCCTCTATAGATCCTGAACAAGCTTCTCTCTCCCTTCAGCACCCCGAGTAGCTGCCAGCCCTGCCGCCCCGACAGAGGAACCGCCTTTCTCCCGCTGAAAGTCTCTGAAGAATGAGAACGGGTGAGTGTTTATATTGCGGTCAGTCCGGCCACTTTCTTGCCACCTTTCCCCTTCGGCCAAAACGGGAGGGTCCACCAGCAGCAGTAGGTACCCTGGAAAGCCAGACATCATTCCTATTCGCCCCCGACCTCGAATACAACTTCAAGCCGCTCTGTGTTACAACCAACAGTCCTTGCCTCTGCTAGCACTAGTGGACTCCGGCGCAGCGGGAAACTTCCTGGAGGAAAACCTAGCCCTCCAAACCGGAATTCCTCGTGAACCTCTGTGCACCCCCCTGGACGCCCGGGCTCTGAAATACTGCCCTGTGCCACGCACTGCACGGAACCCCTGCTTCTCCTTCTCACAAGAAACCATCGGGAACAGGTACGATTCAATTTGATTTCCTCTCCTCAATCCCCTTTAGTTCTCGTCCACCCTTCCTAAGCCGTCATAACCCTCACATCGACTGGTTCAACGAGAGCCTAGAACTCGTTCTGCCATTCCTCTTGCCTGCAGTCAGCCCTTCCCCCAGTGGAGGTCATTGCGACCCCGATTGCCTCTGAGCCCCCTGACTTGCCCATAGAATATCTCAATCTTTGAGAACTGTTTAGCAACCAATGTACCCTTTCTCTGCCTCCACATCAACCATTTGATTGACCTTCTTTCCAGAGCTTCTTCACCCACCAGTCGGCTGTACAACCTGTCCCGCCCAGAAGGGGGAGCTAAACGACTCCGTCGCGGCTGGCATCATCCGAACCTCATCTTCCCCTGTAGCCGCTGGTTTCTTCTTTGTGAGGAAGAAAGTCGGCTCACTGCGCCCGTGCATCGACTACCGTGGCCTGAATAACATTACCAAAAAGAAACCACTGCACCTGATTAACTCAGCATTCGAGCCCGTTCACGGAGCCACAGCATTCTCTAAACTGGACTTGAGGAACGCCTGTCACCTTGTCAGGATACAGGAGGGAGATGAATGGAAGACAGCCCCTCTCAGTCATTGTGAATACCTGGTGATGCCTTTCGGTCTGACCAGCTCTCCCGCCATGTTCCAGGATCTGGTCAATGACATCCTTAGTGACATCATTAACCGATTTGTTTTCGTTTATCTGGACGATATCCTAATCTTCTCCCGTAATCTCCAGGAGCACACCCACCATGTCCGCCAGGTTCTTCAGAGGATTTTGGAGAACACTCTATTTGCTAAGGCCGAGAAGTGCAATTTCCTGAGGTACATCATTGAGAGCGGAGCCTGAAAAGATCCGAGCAGAATGGCCCAAACCCACGACCCTTAAACAATTCCAGCGATTCCTGGGGTTCGCCAATTTATCCCGTCGCCTCATTAGGGATTACAGCCGGGTAGCCGCGCCCCTTACCCAGCTCACCTCTCCTGCGACCCCCTTCCACTGTTCCCCTGAAGCGGACCCCTTCTCAGAGCTTGAGGAGTATCACCTCTGCTCCCATCCTGGTCCAACCTGACCCCTCTCGCCAGTTCATTGTGGAAGTCGACGCCTCCAACTCTGGAGTGGGGTCGGTCCTCTCTCAACGCTCCGTCCCAGACCAAACGCTCCATCCCTGTGCTTTCTTCTCTCGCCGTCTGTTCCCCGCCGAACGGAACTACAACGTTGGGAACCGTGACTTTCTGGTTGACGAACTCGCCTGGGAGGCGTGAGGCACTTGCTGGAGGGAGCAGAACACCCATTCATCTTCTGGACTGACCATAATAATCATACATCCAGACAGCGAAACGCCTTCCGCCAAGCCCGTTGGACACTGTTTTTTTGGCCGCTTCAATTTCACCCTCACCTACCGTCCTGGTTCCGAGAACGGGAAGCTAGATTCTCTCTCTCGTCAATACGTCTCCGAGGAGGACATTTCCAACCCTGATACCATCCTTCCACCATATTGTGCTGTGGCTGCCCTCACCTGGGAGATTCAGTATATAGTTAAAGACAGCTGCTCCAGAGCGGCGGGTACTGGAAGTCGGCTGTTCGGACGGTGGCCGAAGGCTTGGGAGGTCGTTGTGGATGGAAACAGAGACGTGAGCTTCAACGTATTAAAACATTATGTGGAGAAAACTAATAAACTTTCTGATTTGGCGCCTTTAGGTTATCTGTTTCTCCAAACCCATCAATAAGAAATAAATATAAAGTTGTAATTATCTACTCGCCATTGGTGTATTGTCTGATATTTGTGTTGCGAGTGTGTACCGGGGGGGAATTACACCATATTTACACCGAAGTGTTGCACTGTTAGCGGGGCGACGGTGGATTTCTCTAGGCAAACGGGGGTAAATTGGGGGCATGGATGCTATATTTGTGGGGTTGCTACGGTGTAATTCGCCCCAGTTTAAACGAGGGGAGATGGATTCGGATAAGATTGAACTCTAAACACAAGGTACACTGCCGATGCTGTGGTCAAATCAACACGGACAACACGCTGGAGGAGCTCAGCAGGTCGGGCAGCATCCGTGGAAACGAGCAGACAACGTTTCGGGCCGAGACCCTTCGTCAGGACTCCGGATGAGATTGAGATCTGGTGTGAGATCGAGGGAGTACCGCTCGATCATGCCTGCGTATTAAGTGGGGTGGACATGGGCGTCTCGGATGGAGTGTTAATTCGATGTTTGAGTACGGTTAGAGGTATCAGTAAGGTCGAAATCCTAGGCAGTAAGACTGGTAAAATATGGGTTTAGGCTTCGTGCTCGCGCAGACTGGTGCTGACGTCACGGCGGTGGGACTGCCGCCGCGTATCGGTGACCTCAGTGACGCGGAGTCATGTGGCGTGCACATCGTCACAGAGGAAAGGTCTGACGGGTCTGTTGGGACGCCAGAGGAGTTGCCAGCCGCTGGGGGCAGAGATTTTCGAGAGCGGGTCCTATCGTTTTTTGAAGGATGAAGGAAGGGAGAGGTCAGATTTGGAAAATTTAATTAGTTCCCCTCTCCCACGGAAGGGGGGAAGGCACGGAGATGGCGTCAGCCATTAACTCCTTGGTGAACGAGGCGGCGGGTCCTCGTCGGAAGTTAAGCATTTTCTCAGGGAGGACTCCCACCCCCGAAGGGGAGGATGATTTTGAGACCTGAATAGAACATGTCTCTGGGCTGCTGGGTGAGTGACGGTGTTCTGAGGAAGGGAAGCGGCAGGGATGGTGGACAGTTTGAGAGGGGTGGCAGCTGAGGTCGGGAAAGGCGTGAAAGTTAGCAAAGCCTTGGCTTCCTGGAAGGAGTATCCAGAAGCATTGGAGGAGGTTTTTGGTCTGACGGGGGGCACTGTGGAGCTTATATGGGGGCTTCGGATGCTGTGTCAGCAGAAAGGGATAAAACTTTCTGAGTATCTTTTTCCGGGTAAAGCGAAGGCTAAATTGTTTGGGGCAATTGTCGTTTCGGAGATGGAGGTGAACCGGATAAGTGCCATGGAAGAATCATTTTACATATTATGGCCTTCCCCGCCGGATACACAGTGACCAGGGACGGGACTTTGAGAATAAGCTCATCCATGAGTTACTGGATATGATGTGAATTGAGAAATCGAGGAGCGCGCACTGCCATCTGCAGGGCGACCCCCAGCCGGAGAGGTTTAATCGGACCCCGCTAGACATGCTCGGGACTCCGGAGATCAGCAAGAAGAGCCGATGGAGCCGACATGTTGGACATCTGGTTCACTATTACATCTGTACACGCAATGACGCGACTGGGTACTCACCCTATTATCTGATGTCCGGGCGCGAGGCAAGGTTGCCCATTGACCCCTGTTTCGGGACGGCAGCGGGTGAAGTATCGCCGAACCCTTACTTGAAGTATGTGGCTGATATTAAGAAAGATCTGCAAAGGGCTTATGAGTTGTCTGGGGAGGCGACCGCCAAGCAGAATCGGGGAAATAAAAAGAGGTATGACAAGAAGGTGAAGTTCTTCCAACTCCTGCCGGGAGACCGAGTCTTCACAGGGAACTTGGGATTGCCCGGGAAGCACAAGCTGGCTGGTCGCTGGTCGGGCACGTCCTATGTGGTGGAGAGGCAGTTGCCCAGTTTACCGGTTTTCCGAGTGCGGCCCGAGGATGGGAACGGGCCGTCAAGATTCTCCATCGGAATCATCTGTTGCCTCTGGGGCGAGATGTACAGGTATTGCGGGTGTCCGAGGTGCCGGCTGCGCCTAGTAACAGGAATCTGCGTCCACGCAGGGTGGAGGAAGAGGCCACCCCGGGAGAGACGGGCCCGGGACCAGACCCTGTGAAGGATGATGACTCGGACGATTGGTGCATGTGGCCGTTCGCTGAGGCCCCGTGATGGAGGGAGCTACTCATGGCCCTTCCCCCACTGGGTTAGATGGGGTACGGGGAGCTAGTGCTGGGCTGTCGGGGGTACCACAGGGCCTTCGCGGGGAGGATGTGGGATCGGAGCAAGAGATAGATGGTTCCGAGGTGCAGAGGGGTTTGGGAGACCGTTCGCGGAAGGTTCGCCTCGTAGTTTCCATGAGTCTTCTGTAGTGTCCGAGGTGGAGGAGTTAGAAGAGGGAGTGCGCAGGTCTCAGAGAACAAGGCACCCCAAGATAGATTGTTCGATGTGGCACCTGGGGAACAGGGGGTGATCTCCATTGTTTTGGGGAGTTATGTCACTGCTTTCTGCACTTGGGTTGGGCGGTGTGTACTGCAGGTGGGGTTGGCGAATTATCTGAACGTCATGAGGGCATGACTAAATCCGGTGAGGGAGAATGTAGAGCTTTCAGTACCATTAACTGTGGCGTTAACTGTGCAGGCTAACAAAAAGGCTTCTCTGTAATGTTACTTAATGTTCTAATGGATTTCTGTAGCCGGACTGTTTGAAGGGGGCAAGTAGCCAATGGTGAATTGTTATGCTATCTTGCGTGTGTGGCAGTTCGCGGGAGTTCGCGGTCTTTTTCGGGCGACAAACGAGGAGGACGGACGTGTGAGGAACCGACAGCCGGCCCCGGTCGGCGGATACTGGACGTAGGCGGTTTGGACGGTGGCCGAAGGCTCGGAAGGTCGTTGTGGATGGAATCGGAGGCGTGAGCTCCAAAGTATTAAAATATTATGAGCACAAACTGATAAACCTACTGATTTGGCACCTTTAGGTTATCAGTTTCTGCTAACCCATCACTAAGAAATAACTATAAAGTTGTAATTATTTCCTCTCTTTTGGTGTATTGCCTGGTATCTGTGTTGCGAGCGTGAACTGGGGGGCGGGGGGCATTACACTGTATTTACACCAAAGTTCTGGCGGGGCGACGGCGGTTCACCCGAGGCGAACGGTGGAAAATTGGGGGCACAGATTCTACACTTGGATTTCCAGCATCTGCAGATTTTATCTTGATTGTAAAAAAAAAAAAATCCTCCTCGTCTCCATTCTAACCTGACGTTCCTCTATTCCGAGGCTGTGTTCTCTGGTCTGAGACTCCGCCATCATGAGGAACATCCTTTCCCCGTCCACTCTGTCTCGGCCTTTCATCATTCGATCGGTTTCAGTCAAATCCGTCCCCCGCCCACCCCACATTCTCCAGAACTGCAGCGAGTATAGTCACGGGGCATCAAACGCTCCTCATACATTAACCCTTCCATTCCCTCAATCATTTTCGCGAACCTCCTCTGGACCCTCTCCAATACCAGCATATCGTTTCTCAAATAAGTGTCCTGAAACTGTTCACAATACTCCCACTCTAGTGTTGTTAACATCGCATTTGACTTCCTCACCCCGAACTCAACCTGTAAACTAACCTTTAGAGAATTCTGTAGAAGGACTCCTTTACGCCTCAGATTTTTGAATTGTAATAATCTGTTCCTTTGCCCCGATTCTCCTAATCTGGCTAAGTCCTGCTTCCTCAATGGTTGATATGGAGAGCATGTTTCCGATGGGTGGGGTATGGAGATCCAGTGGGCACAGCCTCAACATTGAGGTGCGACCCTTTAGAGAAGAGGTAAGGAGGATTGTAATTAGCCAGGCAGTATTGGGTCTGTGGAATGCTCTGCCACAGACTGCAGAACAGACTAAATAGGCTGAATGGCCTAATTCTGCTCTTATATCTCATGGTTTTATAGTCTTAACACGAGTAGTGAAGTGTGTCTTTTTTTTTTGTGACCGTGTCAACGTGTTGAGCTCTGCATGCGTCCGTCAGCCTAGCTCTTCCGTGCCGTCTAGGCTCCCTCCTGAACGAATCCTGAACATGGCCCATATCCCTGAAGGTATGCACATGTCTGTTACACGGTGTAAGTGTATCTGTTTTTGTCACCTTTCTCCATCCCGGTTTACCTCAAGACAGCAAACCACGGCAATCTGTACTGGGGTCCATGACCCCGCTGGTGCTTTGCCTCAGTTCGATTGACTCCGGGGTAAAAACAGATGCAAAATCAATCAATTCAGCTCTCCCCCATCTCTTTTGGCTCCACACACGGATTGCCATTCTGATCTTCCAGTGTACAATTCTTGCCCTTTGTAATCCTTCAACTCTGAGCAGATCTCTATAATCTGTTAGGATTCCCCTTCAGCTGTTCTGCTGGGGCAATCTCATCCCTTCTTTTGCCCATTGCCGATTTCCTTCTTCAGTGTCCTCTTGCATTTCTTATGCTCCATAAGCACCTCGGTTGCTCCTACCTGCCTATGCCTGCAATGTACCTCCTTGTTTCCTTTCCCTGGAAATTGTGATGCATCTTTATAAACCGTCGGTCGGACCAGATCTGAAGTGTCATATTCAGATGGGTGTGGATGCTTTGGAGGCTTCAGAAAGACGGGGCATTGAGCGAGAGAAGGTGTTCCAACTTTATAAAAACTCCAGTCCGGCTGCATCTGGAGCATTGTATTGAGTGGTGGAGGCCCCGTTGCAGGAAGTATGTGGAAATGTTGAGGCGGGTTCACCAGGGAGCTGCCTGGTGTAGAGAGTCTGAGCTGTGAGGAGAGGTCAGACAATCCAGCCGAGTAGTTTACTCTGGATCTGGCTACATCTGGAGTTTAGTCTACCTCTAAAACCGCCCTGGCAGCTCATTCAGGACTCTGACCACTCTCGCATTTAAAGTTGCCCTCTCTCACCTTAAATGCACGCCCTCTGGTATTAGATATTTCCGCTCTGGGGGAGAGAGATGCCAGCTGTCTACTCTATCCGTGCCTGAAGTCATCTGAAACCCTCTGTCAGATCTCCCCTCAGCCTGCGCCGCTCACAGACAAAAACCTAAGATTGTCTGATCTCTCTGATCCAGACAGGGCCCCGGTGAACCTTTTATGTGCATCTCCAGTGCTCCCCACACCCATCCTGTAATGGGCCGACCAGAACCGAATACAACACTCGAGAGGAGGCCCGACCATAGTTTTGTAAAACTGAATGCTCTCAAAATTCTCCACGGGTCTCTGTTGTCTCTTGAGCAATCATGTTTATTTCCTCGGAAAAATCCCGATCATATGGTCTTGTAGAAACATTCGTGAAAATGCCACCGACCTCTTGTGGCTTGAGACACAGGCAGCCCTGCTAACCTGCAAAAAGCCGGCTGACTCTCTCCTTAGGCGACCTGGCTGGGATTTACAGTATCCCTTCAGATTTTATTTAGCAAACATTTAAATCTGACGCCCCATTTCCAGCTACATGGACTCCTCTCCTGTCATGGTGAGGCCACTCAGGTTAGAGGGGAAACACCTCATGTTCCACTTGTGTCGCCAACTTACCCCTCACAAACCGTTTGAACATACCCCCTCTCACCTTCAGGATCTGTCCCTCCGGTATCCGGCATTTGAACCCTGGGAAACAGATACTCTCTGTCCACTCTGTCTGTGCCTCTCATAACCTTATAAACCGCAATCAGATTTCCCCTCAGCCTCCCGCTCCAGAGAAAACAGCCCAAGTTTGTTCCACCTCTGGTTATAGCTCACTCTCTTTAATCTAGTCAAGATCCCGGTGAAACTCTCCTGAAATCCTCTTCTCCAAAATCGCGACCTCCTCACAGTAACCGGTGCACCAGAACTGAGTGACATCCTCCAGAGTCGGCCTGGCCAGAGTTTTATAAAGCTGCAAGAACAACCTACTCATACATCTTTATTTATAATTCTTTTGGCGTTGGTTCTCTTGTCAGTCTTTGTGCATTTGTTCAGTCAAAAATAAACCAACAGAGATGGGGGAGATTTTGAACAATTTCTTTACTTCGGTATTCGGTAAGGAGAATGATATTGAATTGTGTAAGCTAAGCGGAACAAGTAGGGTAGTTATGGAAACTATGATGATCAAAGAAGATGAAGTACTGGCGCTTTTAAATAATATAAAAGTTGATAAATCTCCGTGTCCTGACAGGATATTCCCTAGGACCTTGAGGGAAATCAGTGTGGAAATAGCGAGTGCTCTGACGGAAATATTTCAAATGTCATCAGAGACGGTGATTGCGCCGGAGGAATAGCGTATTGCTCATGTGGTTCCATTGTTTAAAAAAGGATCAAACAGTAAACCTAGCAATGATGAGCCTGTCAGTTTGACGTCAGTGGTGGGTAAATTAATGGAAAGTATCCTTAGAGATGGTATATATAATTATCTGGATAGACAGGGTCTGATTAGGAACAGTCAGCATGGATTTATGTGTGGAAGTTCATGTTTGACAAATCTTATTGAATTTGTTGAAGACGTTACTAGCAATGTTGACGGGGGTAAAGTAGTGGATGTTGTTTATATGGACTTCAGAAAGGCCTTTAACAAGATTCCGCAAAGAAGGTTAGTTACGAAGGTTCAATCATTAGGTAATAATAATGAAATAGTAAATTGGATTCTGGATGGGAGATGCCAGAGAGTAGTGGTGGATAACTGTTGTCAGGTTGGAGGCCGGTGACTAGTGGTGTGCTTCAGGGATCTGTACTGGGTCCAATGTTGTTTGTCAGATACATTAATGACCTGGATGATGAAGTAGTAAATTGGATTGGTAAGTATGCAGATGATACTAAGATAGGTGGCGTTGTGGATAATGAAGCAGGTTCTCAAAGCTTGCAGAAAGATTTAGGCCAGTCAGAGAGTGGGATGAAAGATGGCAGATGGAGTTTAATGCTGGGAAGTGTGAGCTGCTACACTCTGGTAGGACTAATCAAAATAGGATATACATGGTTAATGGTAGGACATTGAGGAATGCAGAAGAATAGAGTGATCTAGGAATAATGGTGCATAGTTCCCTGAAGGTGGAATCTCAGCTGGACAGGGTGGTGAAGAAAGTTTTTGGTATGCTGGCCTTTATAAATCAGAGCATTGAGTATAGGAATTGGGATGCAATATTAAAATGTAATGTACATTGGTGAGGCCAAATTTGAGGTATTGTGTCTAGCTCTTGTCACCGAATTATAGGAAAAATGTCAACAAAATAGAGAGAGTTGAGAGGAGATTTAGCGGAAAATTACTGTCATAGGATGGGTATTGAATCAGGACACAAGTGCAGGACGCAGACACTGTAGTACTAGGAACTGGGCAGGACAAGGGACTAGAAACAAAGAGCCTAGGGTGGACTGTGAGCACGAGACTGGACAAGAACACAAAACCTGGGTCTTGCCTCGGGCTCGGACACCCAAACCCAGGCAAAGATGTGACGAGGCTTGGCTAGAGACTTGAGGTCTGGAGGCTTGGCTAGAGTCTTGGGGTCTTGGAACTGCAGGCTTGACTCGCTGCTGGGGTCTAGGAGCTGGAGGCTTGTGTCGAGGCTTGAGGCTAGAGGCTGCAGGCTTGGGTCGAGGCTTGAGGCTACTGTCTTGGAGCTAGGATAACTCGGAGGCTGGAGCTAGGAGGCAGACTAGGAACTATACTTAACATGGAGCCGGGGCGTATCCCTCGACAAGCCGGTACTTGTCATTGTCTTGTTAAAGATATGACATGAGACCGGAGATATAGACACAGAGCCGGAACAAGCCGGGAATCAACTTTAACTCCACACCAAGGTGGAGCATGACTATCCGTCGCGTAACGGCAGAACGGCCTGACTTACCCCACGGGGGCGAGGACAGGAAGTAAGAATCATCAAGGAACGACAGACAGTTCCACCTCTGCATCGGGGTAGTTCCGAGTAGCCGTTGCGGCTTGGTTACAGCAACCTTGGCTGGCTACAGAAACAACCGGATCCCTACCTAGCTCGGAGTAGCTGACGGCCACCCATCTGGCCCGGGAAACGGCAGAATCCATACCGCAATGACAGCTCCGAATGTTGACAGCTAGGCTCCCAGAAGCTATGGTTCTCCAACGCAGCCTAATGATGGCAAGTGGCCGTTCTAGCCTTCCACCAGTCATTTACTCCATGAGCATCTCGACGGGACAACCCCGCAACTACACTCAATCCCAGGGACACTTATATTCCCAGCCAAATAAGATGAGCATCAGGTGTTTCAGGTTAACTCCGGCCAAAACAAGGGACAGCCGGAGGACCCGGAGTCCGGAGTCCGTGGACCGGACCGTGACAGTTACCTGAGTTTCAGCACCTAAGTTACAGAGAAAGCCTGAAGAAGTTATGCCTTTATTCTTTAGAGCGTAGGAGGTTGAAGGGGGACTGGATAGAGGTATTTAAAATTATGAGAGGGATAGGTAGAGTTGACGTACATAGGCTTTTCCCATTGAGAGTAGGGGAGATTCGAACAAGAAGACATGAGTTGAGAGTTAGGGGGCAAAAGTTTAAGGGTAACATGAGGGGGAACTTCTTTACTCAGAGAGTGGTAGCTGTATGGAACGAGTTTCCAGTAGAAGTGGTAGAGGCAGGTTCGAATTTGTTATTTAAATAAAATGAACAGGTATTTGGACAGGAAAGAAATGGAGGGTTATAGGCTGAGTGCTGGTCTGTGGGACTACGTGACAGCAAGTGTTTGGCACGGACAGAAGGACTGAGATGGCCTGTTTCCGTGCTGTAATTGTTATATGGTTATGTGGTTAATTGAGCCTCTTGTATTTCTTTACTTTCCTGTGAATTCACGCAGAAAATGAACGTTGAGGCTGCTTCATTAGGTACCCCTGCTCGTAAATGCAAGTACGTGATCAGCCAATCACGTGACAGAAACTCACTGTGCAAAAGCACGCCGAAGTTGTCAAGAGGTTCATTTGTTGTTCAGAACAAACATCACAATGGGGAGGAATTGCGATCTGAGTGACTTTGACCGTGGGAATCATCGTTGGTGCCAGACGATGCGGTTTGAGTATCTCAGAAACTGCTGATCTCCGGGGGTCTGCACACACAACAGTCTCCGGAGTTCACAGCAAACGTGCGGAAGTAAACGCATCGATTTGAGCGGCTGATCTGTCGGCAACGATAACTCGTCAGAGGAGAATGGCCAGACCGGTTTACGATGAAAAGAAGGCGACACTAACACAAATAAACTCGCGTTACAACAGCGGTGTGTAGAAGAGCATCTCTGAAGGCACAACACATCGATCTTTCTCGTGAATGGACCACAAACAACGAGCAGTTTCTCAGAAACCGCCTGGACCGAATAAAGTGGCCATTGAGTGTACGCATGTTTTACCAGTACATTTACTTCGAACTTGACCCTTGGTTAATAAATGAATCGGAATCTGTGTTCCCTGAGGAAATGGATGCTGTTCTCAGTCCCGAGGGAAAACTGGAGAAAAGCGGATGGTCAGATGCTCAAGGGGACAACGAAACAACGCCTCCCCCCTCTCCCTGTGATCGCGATGCCCAAGGTAAAACGCCAAGGCCGAGAGGCAATTCTTCCCGCAGTGACTGCAGTTCTGTCTGCCAGGTCCCCACCGGGCAGCTCGTAGGTAAAGTTTAACGACCCCAGCTCCTGATAATCTGGTTAGCCATTACAGGTGAAAATGCAAGGGGGAGGGTGTCTCAGCGAAAAATATCCCTCACAGACCGCAGATCCTAACCGCCTTCTCACTGTCGTCTGCCACCGAACCCTGCCTCACACTCCTCTCCCTTTTCTATTCCTGTTCCGCTCTCTCACTGTCCGCCTGCCTCTGGTCAGCACTCTCTCTGTCACAGTTGATTTTTCCTGGAACTCTTCCCTCCACTCTGACTCTCCTCACCCTGACTCTTCTTCCTCTTCTTCTCCTTCACCTTCTCCTCCTTCTTCTTTCTCTTCTCTCTCTCTCTCTCTCTCTCTCTCTCTCTCTCTCTCTCTCTCTCTCTCTGTTGTCTTGGACTCCTCTTTCATTTTCTCCCTTTCTGCTCCACTTTCCCTTCTTTCTGTCATTTTTTCTCACTCCGACCCTCACTGTTTCCCTTCTCTCTCTCTCGCTCTGTCACTCACGCAGCTTTTAATTGAGTCCATTGTAGTTATCTGATGAACTGTCAACACCCGCAAGAAAGTGAAACTTAGTGTAGACATTTGGTCAAACATTTACTTTCAACTGTAAACTTCGGAGACTTTCTCATTCTATCGCTCTCCCAGTGCTCATCGACCTGAGCTCTCACCCTCTTTGTCTCTTTCTCTCTCTCTCTGTCCCTCTTTTCTTTCTCTTTTCTGTTTGTTTCTCTCTCTCTTCCTTTACCTTTCTCCCTCTCTCCCCCTTCTATCACCTATCACACTGTGTCTGTCTCTGCATCTCACTCTCTTTATCTCTGTGTCTTTCTCATTATCTCATTCTATCTGTCTCATTCTCTCCCGTTTTCTTTTGTTTCATCTCTCACTTTCTGTCTTCATCGTACTCTCCCTTCCTTCTATCCCTCTCCCTCAGAGACAGACTCTCTGTCTCGCTCTGTTTCTTCCTCTGTCTCTTACTCTCTCTCTGTCTCCCTCTCTCTTTCTTCCTCTCTGTATTTTTCTGTTTTCCTCTTTACTCTCTCTCCTTTTCTCTTCGTTTCACTCTCTTTCTGTCCCTCTCTCCCGTTTCTGTTGCCCTGCCTCATTCTCTGTCTGCCTCTCTCTCTTTGTCTACGTCTCTTTCTCTGTCTGTCTCTTTCAATCCATCTATTCTCTCGCTTTTTCTCTCTCACTTTCTCTCTGAACCTCACTCTCTCCCCTTGCTATCGCTCTCACCCGTTCTCTCTGTCTATCCGTCTCGCTCTGTTTAAATCTCTCTCTCTCTCTCTCTCTCTCTCCATCTCTTCCCACCTCCCTTCCCCCCGTCTCTCTACATCTGCCTGTTCTTTTTTTTGTGTGTGTATTAAACTCCTCTTTGGTTTTTTAACATTTCTCTCCCTCTGCTCGTCTATCCTTTCTTTCTCTTTGATTATTTTAGACTTCTTAGATCTCTAGACATAATTAAACTGTTTGACGTAAAATCAACTATTCAGAGGTGGAATAATGTGGAGTTTTTAGAGAACGTGACAGTGGGGAGCGCTGCGTAAAAAAACAATCCCAACTTCCCAGCCACGTAAAACTAAAATCAATCTTCTTGTGAAAGCCTGTGACTAGGTGCGGTGATTGATAAGTTCGTGGCCTAAGGTAGAAGCAGTCAAATTTAGAAAACGTCGCACACTTATTTTTCAACATAATCCCCTCCTGCATTTACACACTTCTTACAGCGATCGTGGAGCATAAGGATCAGAAAGTGTCCGCAGCAGAGGTGATTGACAAGTTCGTAGACCTAGACTAGACCTAGACTAGACCTAGACTAGACTTAGACTAGACCTAGACTAGAAGGAGATGAATTATTAACTGCAAACTTTCTGCACCATCACTCAAAGCGTTCACCTGAATGTTCATGTACTGAAAGCTGTAGAATCCTTCTGACAAATGGATCCCTGGAAGTGCATATTACCAGTGCAAGCACACTTAATTGATAAGGCACCTCGGAAAGCTCAGTCACATTTATTATAAAATCTGTTGAAATTGTCCCTGTGGATTCGCTAAATGGTATTAAAACCCCAGGCATGTTCTTCCTGATCTTTCATTCCGAGAGATCGCCTGTAGCACAGGGGGACAGAACACCGGACAGAGAAATTGCCTGCATTGTTGGGTAGGTATCTGAGCGTGGAGAGAATATTGTACATGTTCATTGCTGTTACTGGCGTTCCTGGTGAGTGAGCAGAGCAATTCATGGCAGGTATTTATCTGAGCTAACCAGTCTTATCCTGCTTATGATCATTTAACAAGCTTTCAAAGATGATAATTGTACAGATATCTTTCAGACATATAGATCCTGACTTTTCAATATTCTGATATTTCATATTTACTGACAATCGGAAGTAAACATCAGTCTGTCCTCTAATTCATGGGTTCGACTCAAACTTTGTTCCTGCCTTTAATGATACCTTGTCCAGACTTTTACCAGTGCTGGGGACAGGCAGCTCTCCGGGAAGGTGAGACTGGAGGGTTTGAATTTAATTGAATAGAATTAACATTATTTCTTACATCCTTCACGTATATGAAGTTAGGGTTGTATTTTACATTATTTTATAATGGATAGAACAGTTAATGTAACATAGAAATACACTCAACACAGCGTGAGTTAATCAGTGATATGGCCTAGTGGAAGAAGCTGTCCCGGAAACTGTTGGTCCTGGGTTTTACGCTGCAGAACCGTTTTCCGGTTGCTAGCAGCTGGAAGAGTTTATGTTTGGGTGACTCGGGTCCCCAATGATCCTTCGAGCCCTTTTTTCACTCCTGTCTTTGTAAGTGTCCTGCATCATGGGCCGTTCACAACTACAGATGAGCTGGACTGTCCGCACCACTCTCTGCAGAGTCGTTTAATTAATGGATGTACAGTTCCCATGTTCCCAGTCAAGGTGCTCTCAGTTGTGCCCCTGTAAAAAGTTACAAGGAATTGTAATTGAGAATTTCGTCAGCCATCGGAGTTGAAAAAGGCGCTGTTGTGCCTTTTTCACCACACAGCTGGCATGTACAGACCATATGGGTTTCTCGGTGATGTGGATGCCGAGGAACTTAAAGTTGTTACCTTTGCAACCCCGGATACATTGATGCCAATAGGGTTGGCCCGTCTCCGTTCCTCCTGTCATCCACAACACGCTGCATTGTTTTTGACCGTGAGGTTGATTTGCCGACACCACTGGGTCAGAGAGATGACTTCTTCACTTTCGTAACCCCGTTATTACTTGAGATTAGGCCAATCAATGTAGTCCCGTCGGCAAAGTTAACTAGCGGGTTAGAGCGACGGATGGAGATGCAGTCATGGGACACTGTCTAGTTATCCCAGTGCGAGGAATATTTTCCCGAAGAGATCCTTGTTCCTCGCACTGGGATAACTCTGGACAAATCCCATGACTCTGTCTCCACCCGCCGGCTAATCTGCTAATTAGATATTTAATGGTACCTAGTCCACAGTTGTCCCAGTGTTCGGGACAGGCAGGTCTCCGGGAAGTGAGGCCGGTGGGGTTTCAATGGGACTTTGTTCAGTTTTGTCCCAGTGTTCGGGACCGGGAGGTCTCCGGGAAGGTGAGACTGCGAGTGAGTTACATTGTAACGTTCCTTTCGGAGTTATTGATCATAATGAACCTTTGGCCCTGTGTTTCACGTCTCCCTGTGGACTCCATCGCAGTCGCATTCCACTGCTTGTTGGTCAATAATGGGTCTGATCACCTGAACAAGTGTCCATGGATCTGCTGACCAGAGTAATCGAATGGAACTGTGCTGCAGAATTAATCCATTAACGGAGCCTCTCATTCTCAGGTCACTAAGTTGTTCCTGCTTTTCCCCTGAGACCCGTCAGAAACTGAGGCGCCATTTCGTGCTGAAGAAGGGTCTGGGCTGAAACGAGAGTTTGTTCAGTTCCATGTATGCAGTCTGGCCTGCTGAGATCCTCCAGTATTTTGTGTGTGTTGCTCGCCTCTGTGTCCCCTCCCGGACCCTTCAGATACGGAGTTTCCAGAGGCCGGGTCAGTCACGGTTAATT
Source organism: Hypanus sabinus (assembly GCF_030144855.1). Taxonomy (NCBI): domain Eukaryota; kingdom Metazoa; phylum Chordata; class Chondrichthyes; order Myliobatiformes; family Dasyatidae; genus Hypanus; species Hypanus sabinus. The sequence continues at coordinate 25,422 of NW_026779940.1, forward strand.
CAGTGAAACCGGCCCCATCAGTGACTGGAATTCTGATCAGCACCGATCGTTGTTGTTCATGTAGCTCGGTTTTATCGCAAATGTTTGCCCACGCATTGTCTAATCCTCGCTCTGAAAGAGTCAGGGCAGAGACAGTGAGACCCGGGTCTGATGTTAGATCAATAGCCGTTCACATAGGGTCTAGCGTGCAACCTCTCACTACTGATCTTTAAAAACCCGCTCCCGTGTTCATTTCCGGAGAATGTTTTCAGTCATGCCCACTGTCTGTTCTCTCTCTCTCTCCAGTGAATGTCGTGGCGATTGTGATCCGGCCCCGGGGAAAGTGCGGCCTCTCTACCTGCACCACTCGCTACCTGGTGGCCATGGCAGAGGCGGATCTACTGACCACTGTCACCCAGGTCATTTGTGTCAGTCAAACCTAAATTCTTAGAAACATAGGAAACATAGGAAACGTGCAGCACCATACAGGCCGTTCGGCCCGTAACTCCATCGAGGAGTCTCTTTAATGACTCTACCGTTTCCGCCTCCAACACCGCCGCCTGCAGCCAATTCCACGGACTCAACACACTCTGCGTAAAAAAAAACTTAACCCCGATATCTCCTCTGTACCCACTTCCATAGAAACATAGAACACAGCAGCCGGAAATAACAGGCCATTCGGCCTTTCTAGACTGCGCGACATCCTTATTCCACTAGTCACGTTGACCTGCACCCAGACCATAACCCTCTAGACCTCTCGCATCCACGTATCTATCCAAATTATTCTTAAAACTTAAGAGTGAGCCCGCATTTACCACGTCAGATGGCAGCTCGATCCACACTCCCACCACTCTCTGAGTGAAGAAGATCCCCCTAAACCTTTCCTCTTGCACACTAAAGCCATGTCCCCTTGTATTTATCTCTCCTAATTTAAGAGGAAAGAGCCTACTCGCATTTACTCTGGCTATATCCCTCATAATTTTATATCCCTCCACCAAATCTCCCCTCATTCTTCTACTCTCCAAGGAATAAATACCTGACCTGTTCAATCTTTCCCTGTAACTCAACTCCTGAAGAACTGGCAACATCCTAGTTTAATCTCTGCACACTTTCAATCTTACTGATATCCTTCTTGTAGTTTGGTGATCATAACTGCACAGAATACTCCAAATTTGGCCACACTAATGTCTTATACAGTCTCGCCATAACATCCTCACTCCTATACTCAATAAGCAAACACGAGAAAATCTGCAGATGCTTGAAATTCAAACAACACACACAAAATGCTGGTGGAACACAGCAGGCCAGGCAGCATCAAAAAAGGGGAGGCACTGTCGACGTGTCGGGCCGAGGCCCTTCGTCAGGAGTAACTGAAAGGAAAGATAGTAAGAGATGAAAGTAGTGGATGGAGGGGGAAATGTGAAATGATAGGAGAAGACCGGAGGGAGTAGGAAGAGCTGGAAAGGTGGTTTGCAAAAGTGATACAGAGCCGGAGAAGGGAAAGGATCATGGGACGGGAGGCCTCGGGAGAAAGAAAGGCTGGGTGGGGGTGGGGGGGGTGGTGGGGAGCACCAGAGGAAGATGGAGAACAGGCAGAGTGATGGGCAGAGAGAGAGAGAAAAACAAACAACTAAATATGTCAGGGATGGGGTAAGAAGTGGAGGAGGGGCATTAACGGAAGTGAGAATATTCAATGTTCATGCCATCAGGTTGGAGGCTACCCAGGTGTTGTTCCTCCAACCTGAATGTGGCTTCATCTTGACAGTAGAGGAGTCCATGGATAGACATATCAGAATGGGAATGGGACGTTGAATTAAAATGTGTGGCCACTGGGAGATCCTGCTTTGTCTGGTGGACCGAGCGTAGGTGTTCAGCGAAACGGTCTCCCAGTCTGCGTCGGGTCTCACCGATATATAAAAGGCCACAGCGGGAGCACCGGACGCGTTATACCACACCAGCCGACTTACAGGTGAAGTGTCGCCTCACTTGGAAGGACAGTCTGGGGCCCTGAATGGTGGTGAGTGAGGAAGTGTAAGTGCAGGTGTAGCACTTGTTCCACTTACAAGGATAAGTGCCAGGTGGGAGATTGGTGGGAAGTGATGGGGGTACGGGTAGACAAGGGAGTCGCGTTCGTAGCGATCCCTGCGAAAAGTAGAAAGAGGCGGGAGGGAAAGATGTGCTTGGTAGTGTGATCCCGTTGGAGGTGACGGAAGTTACGGATAATTATACGTTGGACCTGGAGGCTGGTGGGGTGGTAGGTGAGGACAAGGAGAACCCTATCCCGAGTTGGGTGGCATGCGGATGGGGTGAGGACAGAACTCCGGGAAATGGGAGAGATGCGTTTGAGAGCAGAGTTGATGGTGGAATAAGGGAAGCCCCTTAAAAAAGGAAGACATCTCCTTCGTCCTGGAATGAAAAGCTTCAACCTGAGAGCAGATGCGGCGGAGAAGGAGGAATTGTGAGAAGGGGATAGCATTTTTGCAACAGACAGGGTGGGAAGAGGAATAGTCGAAGTAGCTGTGAGAGCCTGTAGGCTTATAGTAGATATCAGTAGATAAGCCGTCTCCAGAGATGGATACAGAAAGATCAAGAAAGGGGAGGGAATTGTCAGAAATGGACTAGGTAAATTTGCGGGCAGGGTGAAAGTTGGAGACAAAGTTAATAAAATCAACGAGCTCAGCATGCGTGCAGGAGGCAGCGCCAATGCAGTCGTCGATGTAGCGAAGGAAAAGGAGGAGGGCGGATACCCGTATTGACTTGGAACATGGACTGTTCCACAAAGCCAATAAAAAGGCAGGCATAAATGGGACCCATGCGGGTGCCCATGGCTGCACCCTTGGTTTGACGGAAGTTGGAGGAACCAAAGGACAAATTATTGAGAGTAAGAACTAATTCCGCTGTTAGGAGGAGAGTGGTGGTAGAGGGGAATTGGTTAGGTCTGGAATCCAATAAGAAGCGAAGGGCTTTGATATCGTCCAGGTGGGGGATGGAGGTATATAGGGGCTGGACGTCCATGGTGAAAATAAGGCGGTGGGGGGCAGCGAACTTAAAATAATTGAAAAAATTCAAAGCGTGTGAATTTTCACGAACATAGATGGGAAGAGATTGAACAAGGGGGGATAAGACATTGTCAAGGTATGCAGAAATGAGTTCGGTGGTGCAGGAGCAAGCTGAGACAATAGGTCTACCTGGACAGGCAGGTTTATGGATCTAGGGTAGGAGGTAGAAACGGGGAGTGCGGGATGTGGGATCTATGAGGTTGGTGGCCCTTGATGGGAGATCGCCAGAGCTGATAAAATTGGTGAAGGTATATGTCAATGGCCTGGTGCTCCTTAGTGGGGTCATGATCAAGGGGTAAATAAGAGGAGGCTTCAGAGAGTTGTCGCTGTGCCTCGGCCTGGTAGAGATCAATACGTCAGACAACAACAGCTCCCCCCTTATCAGCAGGTTTCAGAGTGAGGTTGGGATTGGAACAGGGTGTGGTGAATTCGAGACGGTTGATGCTCCGTCGGCAATTAGCAATAAAGAGATCCGCAGCAGGCAGAAGACCAGAGCGGGGTGTCAATGAAGAGGAGGGGGGTTGAAGACGGGAGAAGGGGTCATCGGTGGGGGTAGGAGAGTCCTTGACAAAGAAGTAAGCTCGCAGACGGAACCGGCGGAAGATGAGTTCAGCATCTTGCTGAGGTGTGGACGAAGAGGGATTAACTTGAGGCCTTTACTGAGGACAGAGCGCTCTGCCTCAGAGAGTTGAAGGTCGGAGGGAATGGTAAAGACCCGACACGGATGAGAGATGGGATCAGAGGCGGGAGGGAGGCTGGTAGTGTCAGTGGAGAGGGAAGGGTTGGGGTGAGAGCAAGATGGAGCAAGAGGGCCCAGCAGCTGACGATGGGATCTGAGGGAGAGGGGATTGCAGAGTGGTGGTAGGGGAAAGGAGAACGGCCTTTAATAAAGCCTGTTTGATTCATAGAAATGATTTTAGTTAAAATATTTTCAGGATGAAGTGATCGAAAATGGTGGAGATGAACAATAATAAAAAAACAGTCGATATCTATCGACGCAAGCCCCAGGAAAAGCATCGATGCTGTTATAGCTCCGCCTACGTGAATAATAAAAGAGTAATCTCTATCGCCCTCTCCCGGACATAAATCTCATTACAGTCGACATATATCTCAGTACAGTTAACCTGAAAGGATAGTATTTTTCCTATAAAACAAAACGACCTTCAATTTGAAAGTAACCTTTATAGCATTAGATAAGGGAATAAAAACACATCTAAAACAATTCTTGAAATATTTGCACAAAAGAACAACAATCGCTGTCTTTGAATTATCCAATCTTACCTTAAAACGTAAAGAAATCCAAACAATTACTTAACAAAAAACTTTTAAAAAGCATGCAGAACAAAAGAAATAGCTGGTTCATTTAAATGCTGCAAAGAAAAAAAACCCAGATGTTTCAGAATTATCTGCATTCTTTTAACAGTTCTCCCGCTATATCTTCGAAGTTTAAAACCATCCGAAACAGCCTTTTTCAAAGCTAAGAATATATTTTAAGGTAAAAACTTTCTATAACCATCAAATCTTCCAATCTTCCTAGAATTCGTTTAGATTTTCCGTTAGAGGGGTCGAGATTTCGTCTGGTGCTCTTCGAAGTAGCCATAATTATAACTATTGTGATACAAGTTCGACTGAATAGAGTTAAAATTTCAAAGTTTAAATCGGAAAAGGGAGAGATTAAAGGCGGACAATAAGCAACTAAGTCTTACATGTCCGTAGCGGGAGGCGGAGTCCGGAAAGACTTTGTATTGAATTTTGGAAAGTTTTTTTCCAGTGTGGGAGAGTTTAGGATAAAAGGGCATAGCCTCAGGAGAGAGGGGCGGCTTTTCAAAACAGAGATGCGGGGAATCTTTCAGGCAAAGGGTGGTGAATTTGGGGAATTTCTTGCCACATGCCGCTGCAGAGCCCACGGCGTTGGGAGCATTTAAGGCAGACATTGATAGTTTATTGATTGGACATGGCATCAAAGGTTCAGGGGAGAAGGCCGGTAGCTGGGGTTAAGGAGGACGGAAAGAAAGATCAACCGTGAGTGAATGGTGAAGCAGATTCGATGGGCCGGATGGCCTGACTCTGCTTCCATGTCTTATGGCTTTACGGAAATGAGGATTGAACAGGAGACTGCGAGACTTTGTTTGAGTTTCATATTTGGACGGTCGGTGCTGGTACGGGGGGAAACCCACAACGCCGGATTTGTAACCCTTTATTATCTAATGTTATGATTAATGATATTCTCCCTGAGACAGGCACTGAGATGTGAAAATCACAATATGCAGATGATGGAGCTCTATGGCTTAGAGGCATAAATTGCAATTATACTGTATATTGGATCCAATTAGCAGCTAGTAATTTTGAACAGTCGGCAAATACATGAGAATTTAAGCTTTCAGTCGCTCCTGAACAAGTTCTGTGTTTTATAAAGGTGATTAATAGGCATGCAGTTGATTTGAAATTATATGGTCAAACTCTTCAAGACTTGACAACGGGAAGAATTCCAGGCATGTGGATGGATAATCAGCTGGCATGGAAGCACCATATCAGAAAATAATAACATTAAATATTCCCAATTGTCTATATGGGTGTTCTGGGGAGCTACATGAATATCATTGTGGACGATGTTCATTTGATCAATTGGATCTGTTCTTGATTATGGCTGTGTGACTTGTAGATCAGCGTCATCTTCAATTTTAAAGTGTTCGGAAGTGTTCTGGGGCAATAAGTTGGTCCCCGGTTTCAGCTTTTCTGGTTGAAATGAGCCAAGTATAATTACGGAGATTGCAGTTGATATTAACAAACTGAAGTCATTAGACGGGACAAATAAATTACCATCCTGTTGAAGTTGTGTTCGAGGACGGTTGGCAACATCACACGAAGAGCGTTTTCAAGTTTAGGTGGCTGGGATCTTATCGCGCTGGGAAGATGGGATTGTGGGATTACGCAATGTTTCCCAACGTCACGTTCTCTGAAACCCCATCTTGTTCTGCCTCTGACTAGCTGATTTTAGGTCACACAATTTAACAAGTCTGAGAATTCTGCAATGCTCGAGAGTCTGTTGGTTCATCAGTATATTTCGGAAAACTATTATGATATATTAACTGTTGCAGAAGAATCAAAAGATAACAACTGAGATGTTCCTCTGGCTGTTTCTGTGCCTTAATTACAGGTAACGACAAAGAAGCAACTTAGTAACCATTATATCAGTACATAGAGATGAATTTGTTGCCATCATTTTAGGCTTACACTGGGTGGAGAAAATTGGTCCGTGTAAAGCTCTAATTTATTCACATGCCTTTTCAGTTTTGATGATTCATAAAGCAGTTTATTCTAGCGGTTTGTGAGGTTTCCTGTTGGAAACCCATTGGCCCACTTCTTTAGAGTTTTATGGGTTTTCTTATGGGTCTCAACCTGCACGGAAAGGTTGAGTTACAAAAGCTGATACAATTCCAGTGGTGGATAAAGAGCTTCCACCCGCAGATCAGAAGCAACGGGGTTGGTGGGATTGACAGTTATAGCAAGATTATTGGGATATTGAGCAGAAAGGAAACACCACTGCATAATGCGTAACTGTTGGCTTAATGGGGGAACGGAGTAAAACAAGAAGGGAAATAATTTTATTCAAAAAAGAAACAGTGAAGTTTTATTTTCTAATTATCTGCACCACACTCCAGTCCATTTAATGGCGGGAATGAGACTTTAATTTGGTCTGTCAAACGACTTTTAACCAAAACCCGCCCCATTTCGTTACATTAGCAAATCATTCAAAGGGAAGGCGGAGAGTAGTGTGATTAACATTGGATTAGGCAGTCAGTAATCGACTGGATCCCCGCTGTAAGGTTGATGGGCCGCAAAGGGAATAGATGGACATATGCACAGACCAATTGCCGGACAGCGTTTCGGTGCAGGTCTTTGACTGTCATCTGGTAGGTCCAATGCGCTACTGAGTCTCCAGGACGGTGCCTTGCCCCTCACCAAACACATACTATCCTCACGTTCCAGAGCTGCTGGTCGATGCGACAATCTGCAATAACACTTGGGTGCAATAACACCTGGGTGATCAGGGGGTAAATGTGAGGAGATGGAACCCTCACTGCAACCGCCCTTGGGTTGTGCTCAGGACGCGGCTTTATTAATGAACTGCTGCACCGAGGTCACCGGATATTTCACCGCGCTGATCACCTGCTCCCTGAATTTCGACTGAGTCACCGCGTAAATAAATGTGTTCGTGCAGCAGCTGAAATTCCTCAGCAAAAAACCGACGTAGATGAAGATCCATTCAGAATCATTGAATCGGAATCCTTTTCCTGAGACCTGATAATATATGACATTTACAAAATGTGTCATCCACAGGAGGATGAAGCTGCCGGAGATCGTGAAGAGTAAAATCATAGACCTCCTCCTGCTCTCCATCTCTGGGTCACGCGGTTCTCCCCCTTGCTCTGACCCTTCAGCCGCTTACGGACCCGACTGGCCACTAAAATGTTTCTGACTGTCACAGCGTTGAGCAGTAGGATCCCAGCGAAAGGGAGGAACGGAGTTAAAACCGTATCGAGCCAGTCATATCCCACCCACCAGGGGTCAGTGAAATAATTGTCCTTGGGAATACAGAGCCACGGTACATTGCCGATGATCACTCCGGGTTCCCATGTGAAGTATCGGGGAACGTTTCTCAGACAGGACAGTACACCGGTTGTTGTCAGAACCACAGCCGCAGTTTTCCCGGTGCAATATTTTGTTTTCAGTTTCTGACAGCAAATGGTGACAAACCGGTCAAAGGTGAAAGCGACGGTGAACCAGACAGAACAGTGTGTGGCTGTGAAGCCCAGTACATCGATAACACTGCACACAGGGGTGATGTCCAGAAAACTCCACGGGAAGTAAAAAAATCTGATTTGAGCCAAAATGACCTCGGTGACAATGGTCAGTAGATCGGCCGCTGCCATGGCCACCAGGTAGCGGGTGGTGCAGGTAGAGAGGCCGCACTTGCCCCGGGACAGGATCACAATCGCCACTACATTCACTGGAGAGAGAGAGGGAGAGAAACAGATACTGGGAATTACTTGACACATTCTCCGGGAATTAACACCGGATAAAGATGTCCAGAGATTTCCAGCTAAAGATGTCTCTGAACGGCTGCTAATCCAGCACCAGACACGGGTCACACTATCTCTGAACAGTTTTCTTCAGTGTGGAGATAAATCAATGTGTGGCGAAATCAATCGTCGGCGATATAAACGAGCTGAATGAGCAACAACGATCGCTGCTGATCCCGATTCCAGTCGCTGATGGGGCCGGTTTCACTGACTTAACCGTGACTGACCAGGACTCTGGAAAATCAGCATCTGATGTTTCAAGATGAGATACAGAAGGGAGAAACACACTGAAAACACTGGAACCAGTATTAGCAAAGAGAAACTGAGAGGCTCAGTTGACGGATTAATTATACACCGCAGTTCAATTCAAAAACACTCGTGAGCAGATCCCTGGACACCGGATCGGGTGATCAGACCAAATTATTGACCAAAAGGCAGCGGGATGCGATTGTGACAGACTCCACAGGGAGACGCAAAACACAGCACCAGGGGCTCTCTTTGATCAATAACTCAGAAACAGTGAACCTGACAATGAACCCCCCCCCCCCCCCGCCCCGTCACACCTTCTCGGAGAGCTACCTGTCCTCAGCACTGCGACAAATCTGGACAAGGTGTCATTAAAGGCAAGAACAGCGTTTGAGTCGATCAGATGAGTTAGAGGAGAGACAGCGGTTTAGTTCGCTTTGTCACTGAATATGAAAAATCGGAAACTGGAATTGACAGGATCTATGTCTCTGACGGATATTTGCACAATTATCATCAAGTTGAAAGATTGTAAAATGATCAGGAATAGGTTCACACCGGTAACAAACAGAAATTCCAAACATGAATCTCTCTGCTCACTCACCGGGAACTCCAACAACGACAATGAACACGTACATTAATTTCTGCACACTCCTGTACATTTCCAACAATGCAGACATTTTCTCTGTCCAGTGATTTGGCCCCCTGTGTTACACGCGATCTCGGAATGAAATGCTGAGGCAGCACATGCCTCGGGTTTTTAATACAATTCAGTGACTCCACAGGGACAGATATAAAAGTAAAGATTTTAAATTATTCACAAATCGATTACATCAGACAGGTGAAATTCCCGCGGTGACGGATCGCGATTAAACTATGCAATTAATATGAAGACCATTGGGAGCTTATTTGTCCTAATTCATGTGACTGAACCGTCCGAGTTATATTATCAATTAAATATGCTTCCAGTGTAAATATGCACTTCAAAGTAACCATTTATCATTACGCCGGCTGGTGTTGTCGTGGGATCAGCGCCGGACTTCGGAGCGAAGGTTCCGGAGTTCGAATCGAGCCGGCTCCAAAAAAACCTTTGTGTGTCTGTGTGGGGTAGACCGACTGTCTCTGCTTGACCCTGCCGGACTATACGCGTGTCCATCTCCAATTCACTTTATCCCGTTGGTTTAGTTCCTTCTCATCTGTCTCCCCAAACTACACAGTTCCAACACCTCAAAAAATGGCTGCCTGGATATTAAAAAAGACAAGGGCATAATTCAATTTGCATTTATTAGTGGTGTATGTACAAATGAAATAACTTCGAGACTTGTCGCAGCTCCAAATCAGGAGGCACCCCTACATGCACATTAAATTGTCACAGTGCAAGAATCATTTCAAACAGTTTACAAATAGGTTGTCTCCATTTAAAACATAGCACGAACAAAGGTCAAAGTTGAAATTACATTTTTAATAAAGTATGGATAAACGGAAGAACCTTGAAATCCGACACACCTCCAGATTCCCCGGCTCACCCAGTTTAGTGTTCACCCCCAAATCCACCAACACACCCCTTTGTGCAAATCTGTCAGCAACCAGAAATCTGTGCACACCAGAAAACCCTCAATGATCCTTCAAATCAGTGTCCACCCCAAAGCATCCGACACCACGGAATCCTTGTGCACTCACACATTCGCTGACATACCCCTGAAGCTGAGCACATCCGCAAAGCTGGATGCTCCGCCAAATCCGTCCGCACCACTGGCAAACCCCGAAATATGCCGACATCCTCATTTATCTGACCAAACAATAACATGTATCATCCCGTCCTGGTGACGTCTGACCTACCAATCCCCCGCAATATTGTCACAGTGTGTCCCCAGAAAATCTTTTTCGCAATCTTCACCACTTTCCTCACCACGGCTTCTGCCCTTTTATACTTAATAAGGCTACTGGGACACTGATACTTCTTCACTTTCCTAAACGCCTTGTCCCACTCCCTGAACGCCTCTGCACACTCCTCAGTCCACAGTGATACAACCTTTCTCCTATTAATTCCGTTTGTAATGGGAATCACTTCCATCGCAGTTTGCTGAATAACGTGACATAACTTTTCATTGTAAAAATACACATCTTCGTCAACATTCTGCAGCAGTTGTAGAACTACTATGAATATTAAATCTCGTACCCGTTCGGACACACAAGTTGAAAAACTGTTCTTTAATCAAACCATTGCCATCATTCCACAAACAACCCCTCAGTGAACTGGGTTAAAATCTCAGCAGCAGACAACTTTTCGTCAGCGAGAACAAAATATACTTTCTCACAACTCAGTAGAAAGTTTTCCAAAAGCGTTGTAAACCATAATCAGGTTTATACAACTACCTGCTGAATCAAATATTTCTACAGCAAATCCCACATACGGTTTATTCACATTCACAACACTACACCCTGCCTCCTTCCTTATAAAACTGTCAGCACTACCTCTCTATCAGATGACCAATCACGCCAAACGACAACATATTCCTGCACAGAAAAACTTAACACTGAAAATAATGTCTTTTCCTGAATACTCAAAACATCAGGTGCTTCTGACAAATGAGAAACAGACTTCCTAATGTGTTGACAATGAAAACTCAGGCTGGGATAAACTAGGATGCAGATATTAAGGTCTCAGAAAAGCGCTGATCGATTTTATTCTGTTATTTAAGAAGGGGGTGGATATTCCTGGAAAATATAGACACGTGAGGGGTAGACACTTTTCTGAAGAAGATTCTTAGGGATTGGATGCAGAGTTCTCAAACTCCTCACACATCAACATACCCATCGTCTCCTCCAGAGTGTGATAGTCTGTTTCCCGACGGCACTTCCGGCCGGCACCAGGACCATCCCTCCCGTCCATGTACCTGTCCAAGTGTCTCAATGGAACCTCATTTCTCCACTTCCACTTGCGTCTCATTCCACACTCACACTGTCCTCTCAGTAAAGAAGTTCCCTCACATTTTACCCTTAAACCCTTTTACTTTTACCCCGAACTTATGACCACTTATTCAGGCCTCTCCCAACCTGAGAGGGAATTGCCTTAGCTTCGGTGCGACAAAACCCTTTGAATTTTTCTCTCTACCTCGGGCCCTCAACTCCTGGAAACATCATTATGAATGTTCGCTCCAATCGTTCAAGGTTTTTGATGTGTCGATGGGTGACTCTGGTTAGATGCACGGAGCTTAGAAAAATAGAGGACTATGGGTAAGCCTAGGCTCTTCCGTTGTCAGGGCAGGTTCAGCACAGCTATGTGGGCCGAAGGACCTGTATTGTCCTGTTTTCTATGATCCAAACTGCACACAATACTCCAGGATTTTCCTCAGTAAAGTCCTTTACAACTTCAACATAACATTGCAATTCGTGTACTCAGTACTTTGATTCATGAAGGCCAATGTGCCAAAGGCTCTCTTCATGACCCTGCCCTGAACTATGGAACTATATTCCCGGATCCCTCTGCTTTCCGCAGACCACAATCCCCGACCAGTCACTGTCTGAGTCCTACCCTGAGGTGCAACTCCTCACATCGGTCCTCATTATATTCCAGCTGCAAAACCGTCAGCCCATTTATCCAGCTGCTAAACTCATCTCCAAGTTTTGATAATCTGCCTCACTGTCACTCATGCTCTGTATCCAGGTGTCAGCTGCAAATCCAGTTTACCATATTCCCATTGAAATCCAAAGTTACGTGGATCTGTGGAGGACGATGGCGCCTAACGGCCCCGACCTGGAATTACAAACCGGTCTTTGCGGGAATGGGACCCGTTCTCGGAGTCTGACGACTGGCTGTTTTTCGATATACCAAGGACGAGGGCTAAAACACCTGCACGACTTCAGTATTCCGGGATTTCGTGGCTCTGGAGGCGGGTGGAGTCGAGGTCGGTGCCGTTGCAGGAAGTCGGTGCGTCGTGGGAGACGGAAGATCGAAAGCGGCGAGCTGGCTCCTGGCCGTGTGCCCAGAGACCCGAGTTCCTCTCGCTGTAAAACGGGGAACTCAATTGTTTCCTTACGAGACAGAGAGAGAGAGAGAGAGAGAGAGAGAGAGAGAGAGAGAGAGAGAGAGAGAGAGAGAGAGAGAGAGAGAGAGAGAGAGAGAGAGAGAGAGAGAGAGAGAGAGAGAGAGAGAGAGAGAGAGATGCGGTGGGGGAGAGAGGCTGTCGTATGTTGAATCTTATACATGATATTGAGCTGTTTGTTATGTCCCCCTCTCGTTGTAAAACGGGGAACTCATTTTTATTAGAGAGAGAGCAAGAAAGAGAGAGAGGGAGAGAGAGCGAGGGGAGTGATTGAGAGAGAGAGAGAGAGAGAGAGTGAGAGAGAGAGAGAGTGAGTGAGAGAGAGAGTGACAGAGGTTGCGGTGTGTTGAATTACCGGCCTTTGCGGTTCTGCAAGTCTGTGTCTCTGTTGACGCTTTACTGCACGTTTCAGTGCTCGGTGGAGGGCGCTGATGCTTTCGTTAACTGGTGGTTGGGTGGGGGTGGGGTGAAGATGGTTGCATTACTATGCTTATCCGTGGGTGGGGTGAACGGGGGAAATTGTGGTGCTAGCATTTAACTGTCATTCATTCTTTGGGGCTGTCCTCTGTTTTCGTGGATGGTTGTGAAGAGAAGAATTTCAGGATGTATATTGTATACATTTCTCTTACATTAACTACACATTTGAAACATTTGATACCTTTGGAATATTTCTATATCCTGTCCCTCAGAATGTCTGACAATATGTTAACCGCTGGTGTCAGGCTCATCCGCCTCTACTTTCCCGGCTCATCGTCAGAGCCTTTCTGGAACAATGGAAGCTAATCTACAGCATCTCACAGGTGTCTAAAGACATTTTAAATACTCCTGGAGACAGGCTAAGGCTCCTGCAGTTTTCGTACTCGACCTCCACAAGGGTCGATGCGATGCCTTGTCACTAATTGGAAATTGATCTGCCCTGATTGAGCCCATTAATCTATAAGATACAGGAGCACAATTAGGCCATTTGTCCCATCGCGTCTGCTCCGCCATTTCATCATGGCTGACCCATTTACTGTCCGCCACTGGCCCCCATCTCCATCCTTCTCTCCATATCCGTTCATGCCCTGAGCAGTCGAGAATCTATCAACCTCTCCCTTAAATATACGTAAGGACTGCACTCACTGCTGCCTGTGACAACGAATTCCAGATTCGCCATTCTCTAGCTAAAGACATTCCTCTTGCTCCGATTCTCCAGTTTCAGCACATTTTTTCTGAAGATAAGCGGCCTAAATCTGTTCACAATACTCCGTTTGAGGCCACATCAGCACTTTATAAAGCCGCAAAATTACATCCTTGCGCTTGCATTGTAGCTGCCTTCAAATAAATGCTAATACCGCCTTTTCTTTCCTCATCATACACTCGAACTCTGAAATAACATTGAGGGAATCCTGCACAACGAGTCCCAGTTCTCTATGCTTGTCCGTGTTTTGCATTTTCTCTCCACTTAGAAAGTACTCAACCCTTTCATTTCCTCTACAAGTGCATCATCATACACTTCCTGGCATTGTGTTCCATCTGCCATTTATTTCCCCTTTTTCCTGAGGTGGCTGAGTCCCTTTGCAGCATCTCTGCTTCCTCAAACTACCTGCTCCTTCACCGACCTTCATATCGTCCGCAAACTCTGTGACATAGCCATTATCCAATTCACTGACATAGAATGTAACAGCGATCGGTCCAATCACAGATGTCTGTTGAACAACTCCAGTCACGGCAGCCAAACGAGAAAAGGCTCCCTTAATTCAAACACTTTGCATTCTGCTAGTCAGACAATGGTAGAATCTTCCCTGTTTGTTAAGCAGCCTCATGTCCGGCAACTTGTCCCCCTCGGGATCTGAACCAAGTAGCTGAGAGATTGCGGAGGCGTTAATAATGATCTTTCCAGATTCGGTAGGTTCTGGCGAAGTACCAGATGACTGGAAAATTGCAAATGTTACTCTGCTATATAAGAAGGGTGGAAGGCGGCATAAATGAAACTATAGACCCGTTCGCCTGACATCAGTGTTTAGAAACTTGTTGGGAACGATTGTTAGGGATAAGATCATGGAATACCTGGAGGCACATGACGAGATAGGCCAAAGGTAGCATGGGTTCCTGAAAGGAAAATCCAGACTGATAAAGACCTACTACAATTTCTGGAGTAATTAGAAGCTCATAGACAAAATAGATGCAGTAGATATGGTGTATTTGGAATTTCCTAGCAAGACAGGAGTCCATGGAAATGCAGGGAAGTTAATAGCACAGGTGGAGCACTGGCTGATCGGCAGAAAACAGAGAGAGTAGATATGGGATCCCATTCTGTCTGGCTGCCGGTTACCAGTGGAAATTCACAGGTATCGCTTTTGGGAATGCTGCTTTTTTTCGATGTACAGTGCTGTGCATGAACTCCTGGAAATATGATATTGTAGCCAGTAGAGAGACTGGGTGCAGAGGGGCACTATTGGCCGCTCCATATTTCGAGTTTCCATTGCGTTTGATGCGACAGATCGCGGGGAATTAAAGCAAGAGGGGCGGTGCTGTTATTCAGGGAAAATATTACAGCTGCTCTCAGTCAGGCCAGACTGGAAAAATCGTCCGATGATGCGATTTGCGTGGAACTGATGAATAAATAAAAAACTATGACCTCGTTCATGGGGCTGTATTACAGAGAACTCAACACCCCGACGGATTTAGAGGAACAAGTTTGCAGAGAGATAGTAAATCGCAAGAAACATAAGGTTGGTGTTATAGTGGGATATTAGTTCCCTTGCAGTTCAGGTGCAAATAGTCCCTTCTGTGCAGGTACCAAAATGTTCCCTTACACACATCTGTCAGCTGCTGTCTATCACAGAGACTTCCAGTAACTCGTGGTTTTCCAGAAGTGACCGTGCTGGGATCATTTCTTTTTAACTTCTCTCTCAGTGACAGATGACGCATTTGATGGGTTTGTGTCCAGAATCGTCAGACTGTGAGGTCACTGTGCGTGAATGGGAATAGATGAACATATCAAGAGACCAATTATTCGGTGACATTCCGAATAGTTCTCTGACTGACATTTGGCAGGCCATTGAGGAAATGAGTTAGATTCAATTTAGTTATGAACATGGAAATAGCTGCAACTGGAGAGAGTGCGATACTTGATCTGCGATTAGAGAATGAGAGAGGGCAGTGGCAAAAGTTTTTGTAGAGAACACTTTGCATCTTGTGACCACAAGGTCATTTGTTTCACGGTAAATACGCATAAAGTTAGGTCTGGTGTGCGGGGCGAGATTCTAACTTGGAGAAAGGTCGATTTTAATTGAATCAGAAGTAATCTGTCAAGTGTGGATTAGGACAGGCTGTTTTCTGACAAATGTGAACTTGGGAAATGGGAGGCTCTAAAAAGTATAACTCTGGGAGTAAAATTCTTATATATGTCTGACTGAATAAAAGGTAAAGTTGAAAGATGTAGGCATCTTAGGTCCTTTTAGATTTTGAGGCCCTGGTGAAGATATAAAAGGAGGTTCACTGCAGCTATAAGCAGGCCGGAACAAATGAGGTGCTCATGGAGTATAAAAATGGGAGAGAACATAAGACACGGACGCAACAGCAATTGACATTTTTACGACAGTTAATTGAAGCATCCAGACCGCACACGGTGATTTCCATTTAAGTAATTATATTAATTCTGAAACAAATTGACTGCACCAGTGACTATTTGGTTTGTCATATTAAGGGGGTGAATATCACTTTTTAGACATAACTTTCATTTTGACACGAAATCGTCTTTCTGTTATTCAGTGTCAAAAAGCCAAATAAACCCACTGTGGATTCATGTTGGTAAAATGATAAAACATGAAAACTTCGAAACTGGGTATGAATACTTTGGAAAGTTCTGTAAAATACAAAAAAATCCTGCGTACAATTAAGAAACATTGGGACCGATGTTGTCCTTGATCCTGGTGCTGTTTGTTCTCACTCCTTTATGTCCGCTGCCCAATGGGAGGTGTGAGAAGACCGAATGACGGGCTGGAAAGGGTCTTTGTTTATGTTAACTGCTTTCCAGGGGCAGCTAGAAATGCAGCTGGAGTCAATATAGGGGAGGAATGTTTCTGTGACAGATAGTGCTGAGATCACAATGTCCTTCTCTGACATGACTTCACAAATTGCCACACTTCACTCATCTGGACTGAACACCATTTGCCATTACTCAGCCTACTCAACAAGCTGATCAAGATTCACTTGTATCAGAATCAGAATCGGTTTTTTATCATCTGTATGTGTTGTGAAATTTGGAAATTGTTACCATCAGGTAGGAGGTACTGAAGCCTGAAGGTAAACACTCATCGATTCAGGAACGGCTTTTAACCCACTGCAATCCGATTCCTGAATAGGCATTGAAACCTTGGACACTATAATTGTTATTATTTTATTTTGTTTTCTCCTTCCATACTATGTATCGCAGTGAACTGCTGCTGCTAAGCTACAAATTCCACGACACATGCCAGTTGTAATAAACCTGCTTCGGATTTGTTAACTTACCAGCAGCAGTTTCATCCAATATATGAAAACATAGAAAGGGAAAAAACAAAACAAGTAAAACAATAACAGTAAGTATTTAAATGATGAAATATGCTGCAAATACAAAAATAATATATATTATAAAAGTGAGGTGCTGTTCATTGATACAATGCCCATTTAGGAATCGGGTGGCAGAGGGGAATAAGCTGTTCCTGAATCACTGAGTGTGCGCCTTCGGGCTTCTATATTTCTTCCTTGCCTTTAACAACGAGAAGAGTGCATGTTCTGGGTGATGGAAATCCTTCATTATTGACGTCGATTTTCTGATGCATCACTACCTGACGATGTCTTGGATACTCCCGAGGCTCGGATCCAATATGGAGCTGACTAGCATTACAACTTCTGGAAGCTGATTTTAGTCCTGCGTAGTAATTGCCCCCATCCCCACCAAAGAGTGAATCAGCCTGTTAAAATATCCTTCACTGTACATTGAGACAGGTTTTTGAGCGACTTCCATTACTAGTTCTCAAAGAGAACTCTGGTAGGCCTATCAGATGGTTCACAGCCGCTCAGTGATAAAATACAAAAAAAAATCATGTGCACGATTAAGAAACATTAATGAATAGTAGAAATACTGGAGTCATGATGATCATGATGAGGTCTTCTGGATAGAGACGTTTATACACATGCTGTCCTCAATAATTCAAAGAGATTGAAGGATACTTCACTGCAACAGGCAGTGAAGAGGGCAAATGGAATGTTGGCCTTTATTACAAGGGGAATTGAGTACAAGAGCAAGGATGTCCTTATGCATTTGTACAGGGTCCTGGTGAGACCACACCTGGAATATTGTGTACAGTTTTGGTCTCCAGGTTTAAGGAAGGACATTCTGGCAATTGAGGAAGTGCAGCGTAGATTCACTAGGTTGATTCCTGAGATGGCAGGGCTGTCTTACGCAGACAGATTGGAGAGATTGGGCTTGTACACGCTGGAATTGAGGAGATTGAGAGGGGATCTGATTGAAACGGTTAAGATAATTAAAGGATTTGATAGGATTGAGGCAGGAAATATGTTCCAGATGTTGGGGGAGTCCAGTACCAGAGGGAATGGATTGAGAATAAGAGGTCAGTTATTTAAGACAGAGTTGAGGAAGAGCTTCTTCTCCCAGATAGTTGTGGAGGTGTGGAATGCACTGCCTCGGAAGACGGTGGAGGCCAATTCTCTGGATGCTTTCAAGAAGGAGCTGGATAGATATCTGATGGATAGGGGAATCAAGGGATATGGTGACAAGGCAGGGACTGGGTATTGATAGTGAATGATCAGCCATGATCTCAGAATGGCGGTGCAGACTCGATGGGCCGAATGGTCTACTTCTGCACCTATTGTCAATTGTCTATTGTCTATTGATAAGGTTGCAGGGTGACAAAGCGTGGTAGGGGCACTTGGAAAGAAAAACAAATCCCGACCGGGAGAAAGCAGCACCTCTCTTTCAGCACTGTTCTCCAGCAGTTTAAGGACTGAGCCCAGTTGGAACGTAACTCACAAGTGTTCTTGAAAGTCCAGTATTAACCCCTACCTACCAACAACCAAGCATTGCCATCCTGGTCCCATTCATGATAGCTTATGAAGAAGCTTGTGACTTCCCTCCCAGTGATGACAGGTGTTTGTGCGCTCAACTCTTGAAGGGTTGGACCCCATCGTCGGAGATGTTTCCAATCACAGCATCTGGAAGGCTGTTGCCAATTCGGATAGCAGAGTGAAGGAAGTTTATATCCAGTGTGCATAGAAAAGGCATGTGCAGGCACAGGTAAATTTGACCGAATGGTGCGCCGTCTCTCATAAGATGAAAGCAGCATGGCGTGAAGGTCTACAGGGCTGCGGCTGGTGAGCATCTTGCATAGCACATTGAGAAATCACATCTTTTCAAACTCTAATGAAATATAGCTGCTGTCTTGTCTTCTTTATAATTACATTGTTATTTTGGGACAAGTATATATCCTCAGAGATCCTAACTCCCAGGAACTTGAAACTGCTCACTCTCTCCTATTCTGATTCCTCTATGAGGATTGTTTCGTGTTCCCACGTCTTACACTTGTATTTGCTAATACCTTCTTCATTCTTTCTATTGGTTTGAAGATAGTGATGGGAATCTATGGTCAAGTTTAGAGATCTATTCTGGAGTAAAGGTGTTTTTAGTGGATTTGACTGGATCTAGTCGAGGTGGAGTGAGAGAAACTGTATGACGGAAAATGAACAGATGGCAAGTGGGAGTTTTTTTTTACATGAGTGTGATTGCAGCTTCCAGAAGACGTATGTTCCTTTTAGAGTGAAGGATAACCTGTCAAGTTGAGGGATCCTTGGCCAATGACAGATCTAAAGGCTCCGGTCAAGAAATAAAGGAAGTATACACTGGGTGTAGGAGGTCAGATTCGGGAAAATCACCTGATGAGAATAAAAGTTATTAAGAATACTTTTAAGGGGGAAACCGGGAGGACAGGCTAATGTTATGTGATTGATCTGGTAGGTCAGGAAAATACCAAGAGGTTCTGTAGCTCTGTTAGGAGTAACAGTGTGGCTTGGGAGAGAGACGCCCCATAGAGAACAGTAGGGTCTCCATGTCGTGAGCCACAGGGAATGGGTGGGATCATGAATCAATCATTGATTTCTACTTTGTGTTTACTGAGTACAATATCATGGTTGCTCAATGGATAATGCAAACTCGTGGACTTGATTTGGAGGACATTCATATTACCAGCGAGCAGTTATTAGCAAATTACACTGCAGTAAGTTGAGGGAATCATCAGGGCCTGATTCACTGCTTTGTGGAAGGACAGAGAAAATTGCTGAGGTCGAGTGAAGGTTCCCTCAATGACTGAAGAGTGACTAATGTTGTTCTATTGTTTAAAAAGCTGTCAAGGACAAGATTGGGAGCTGCAGGTCAGTTAGCCTGACTTCAGTAGTTCGGACGCGACTGGAGAGGATTCTGGGGGACAGCAATCACCTGTATTTGGATGGACAGTATCTGATTAGTAGGAGACAGCGTGGCTTTGTTTGCGGGAAGTTGACGTTGATGGATCTACAGAGATTTTTGAAGAGGTAAATAAAACTGTTTCTCAGAGAGCAGACTGGGGAATAGTAATATGCTCCAGCGGGCAGAGCTGAGAGTTTTGTCGCTCATTACTTTAAGAATGTACTTGCATACAAATGCAGAACACTTCATCAGTAAGTTCGGACATGTTGGTTACAGTGAGGAATGTTCACGTAGATTACAGGGAGATCCTGATCAGTTAGGGGAAAAGGGCCAGAGTGACAAATGGCTCACAACAGAGATGGAGATGTGAGAGAAATTTGTGAATCCTGTAGGATTTTCTTTATTTTTGCATACATATGATCTAAATGTGATCAGATCTTCACCAATATCCTAAATCTAGATAAGGAGTATGCAATTAAATTAATACCTCCAAAACATTATACTTCTTCATTTACTTTTTCAGAGTCTGTGGGTCTTTGAAAGTGGTGACAGTGTACACAGGGTGGTGAGGAAATCCTCTGGCATGAATCCGTCAACAGTCAGGACACTGAATACAAGAGTTAGGATGTATCGTCACAACTATACAGTATTTTGTTGAGACTGTGGTTGGATTGTTGCTCAGCAACAGAAAGGATGTGATTCAGCTAGAGAGGATGCAGTAAAGATTCACAAGGAGCAACTGGGACTGAGTTACAAGGAGAGACAGGAAAGCCTCGATCTGTACTCCCGGAATGTATAAAGCTGAGTGTGGAGCGTATAGAAGTGTATAAACTCTGAGGGACATCGCTGATTAAGTGAATGGCTGCAGCCTTTTTCACAACATCTAAAAGTTAAACAAGGTGTGTATCCTAGAGTTCCATTTAACCTGTGTTTGGCCTATATCACTCTCAATCTCAACGATCCATTCACCTGCCCGAATATCTGCTAAACATTGTGATTGTGTCTCCTCTCCTTCTTCCGGCAGCTCGCATCATACACACACCACTTACTGTGTGGAAGAAGTGTATAAACGCTGAGGGACATGACTGATAGAACACTCAACAGTGCGGTATAAGAACAGGTCCTTCTTCCCACGATGTCCGTGCTGAATACAATGCCACATTAAACAGAATCACTTCTCTCCCTTCAATGTCACTATCATATCTGCTTCCATCACTCCCCATGGCAGCCCATACCGGGCCCCACCACTCTGTAAATAAAACTGATCTACCACTTGCCATGTTCACCATCTTTATGTGATCACCCTGTCACTGTAAAGGCAGCCTTCTTGAATTTGACATTTCCACCCTAGGAAAATGACTCTGACTGTTTCCCTTATCTGCAACTGCATAGTTTTATCAACTTCGGTCAGGTCCCCCCTCAGCCTCCTTCAATCCAGCGAAAGCAGCCTCCTTCAATCCAGCGAAAGCAGCCCCAGACTGTCTGCTCTTTACCTGTAACGCAAGACCCCAGTCCTGGCAACATTTATGTGAATCATTTCATCACCTTACTAGCTTAATCACTTCTTCCTTATTTTGCTGACCAGAATTGCACAGGTTACTGCTGCTGTGATTTAATTAATATTTTGTGCAACCGTAATGTGATTTTGCATCTCCTCTGTTGCCAAAGGGAGGCATGCTGTTCACCTACTTCACAACCATGACAATTTGTGTTGTGGCTTTTCGGGATCTATGTACCTGTATACCTAGATCTCTGTGTTCACTAACACTTCACAGAACATCTGTATTTATCTTCCCAAACTCCGTCGCTGTGCACTTGTCTGACACCGTAAGAACACTTCTCCATCTCTCTGCACGAATCACACAGAGCTAAATGTCCATCAACCGTTCTGTGTACCTGTCTGCTGCTTGTGTGTAACTGGTATAAGTGAACACCTGGAACCCTCTGTACTTGAATCATGTACTGTTTCTCTCCATATAAATAATAGTCCGCGTTTTGATTCTTTCAAACACTGAATACATCATCGCTGTTTACCACATTAAACTGCATTTTACGAGTATTCTCTATATCCTGTGGCAGAGAACAAATGTTCCATCATAACATTACCCCCATCACATTCTATGTCATTGACAGAGCCTTGGACACCTCACACTCTGTCCCCTCGTCCGGGTGAATAATATCGATTGTGATGGCCCTTAACCTACCCCTGCTCCCTTAGAAAACCCAATACCAACCCAACCTCCGCTCACTCCACCAAATTTTTAATATTGATAGTATATAATTGAGGGTGGATTTGATCCATGGATACATCCTCCAATCCTGAAACAAACCTGTTAACTGAGTTCCTGTCCTCTATGTTAAAAACAGCCTTTTATTCTTGTGAACTCGTCTTGTGATTTCCGGTGTTGTACATCAGCCTTTCAAGTGGCACCTTGTTGGTTGCATTCTGAAAATCCAACCACATCTACAGGTTCCCTTCCAGCAGCTAGACAAACTTATTTCATGTTAATCAAACATGAGTTGCCTTTCACCCAATGAGCTGACAGGGTCTCAAATTGAGTCAAAGACTGGGAAGTTGATGATGAAATATTTGGATACTGGCCTTCATCAGTCAATCCACAGAGGATAGTGGTCGGGGTGTTGTGTTGCAATTGTATAAGATGTGAGTTTACATTGAAATATCGTGTTGAGTTTTGGTCACACTGTTACAGGAAGGATGTAATTAAGCTGAAAATAAGGCAGGGGAAGTTGACAAGGTCATTGTTGGGTCACCAATGACTGAGTTATGAGCAGTTTAGGATTGTTTTTCTTGGAATGTGGGAGATGAGGGGCAATATTATAGAGCTGTATGAAATAAGGAAGCTTGCAGTTAGTGTGGATGCATAGAAACTTTTGTTTAACAGGGATGTGGAATCCTCAACTACAGGGTACCAGATAGTGAGAGGGCAGAGATTAAACAGGACTCTGTTGCTCTTTTTCTCTCATTCAGACGGTGGGCAGTTTTGCACATCATGCCGACTGGGGCACAGACCACTGACCCGAGTTCTCTGTGCTGTGCCAGGCTTTCACGCTGTCCCCAGATGCCGCCAGTCTTCGTGCTGGATACATCCTTTCTCAGAGATGAAGACTTTGGAGCTTCTGTGGCTCCGGGCTTTTGTGGGGTTAGATTGCTGGAGAGAGGATGTCTAGCTCTACTCCATTTGCATCCGGGCTTCGGACAGTGCTGGAACACTGAATATGTTCGAACACTGAGGTCCCTCTCCCGGTCAGCCTGCAACCATCTCCCTGCAATAGCTGTAAGATCAAACACGTTTCTCACAATACAACACATTCATTCTCCCTATCTATACCCTTCTCAAAACATTCAAAAATATTGTGAATAGTGCTGCAAATAAACGTTCAGGTTGATATTGTTCCAAGTAGGCTGTGCACAACAAAGAGAATTATTGCGCATCACAATAGCTGTAGTTAACCCGTTGTAGTTCAGCCCATGCAGAAATATGGGATACACCACATGTCGGTATAAAATGAAAATGGGACACATTATTATTCAAGGTTTTGTAATAATTTTATTCGTTGCTCTGATAGGGATAAACATTCCAAAGAAGATTTCTCTGCAGAAGGGGGAGGATGTGAAACACAGACTTGATGAATCTGCCCAAAATCTCCACTATTCAAACTCAGACTCTTCTCTCTGACCTCCTGGAGAACCACTGCCTGGATTGGAACTGCAAGACAGTGGACACGAACAGACACATTGAGTGTGAAGCGGGAACGTCAGAACGGTTACGGGCTCTTGTATTCAATATACAAAATGGTCTGTACTTTCAAAGCACGTCACTGACCACACTGATGTCGTTATTGCTTCTCTGGATCTCAGCTCACTGAACTGAGATGGTGAGATCACTGCAGGCCAAGCTGCCGAAGTCATTACTATCCCACGCGCACCGTTGACCATGATGATAATGTTGCCTCTGGAGCCTTCACACTGACCACAGTTATTCCCAGGACACCCATATTTGAAATTCCTCCTCTCTGCGTAGAATTCAATTTGAGAATTATCCAATGAGAGTTCCCCGCCGTCAGCTGATCGCAAACATCTAGCTCAAAGGCACCTATAAATGCTGTACATCATCTATTCTCAACCTCCTGGGGGCCCTGCAACATTTGAACGAGGCCACCAACTGAAAACTGTGAGAAGGGGAGCCCCAAGGGTTTATGGGGGCCCTGGTAACTGAACCGATGAAATACCGAAGCAGCAACCTTCATTGGAGTCAATAGTTTTCCTCCTATTTATAATACATTTCCAACACACCGATTCAAATCGGCGCATCTGGTACATTCATTGTTTAAGCTTCATCCGCACAGCCTCGCTGTTACACACAGCCTCACTGTTACTCACGAATCAGACTGCACCAGGTCAATATATTCAATCAAGGGTTCTCGCATCTATTATCGCCATACTTTATTTTCCGAAGATCAGATTTTTGCCTAGTAACTTTAAAGAATATGTGATTGTATATGGTATACGTTATGGTAGGTTGTGAAAACTGTTTATTACTGCACATGGCGTCACCGAAAAACATGCCTGGCTCCGGGTGACAGCATTTTTTGTCAGTGATGTATCTGTATTTCGCGCGCTCATTCCGAAGTCAAAAACGTTTAGGCAGCCTTCTTAAACCATTCCGTCCATTTAGCTGAAAAAAAAGCAAAATCATTTTGGTTTCATTTTTGGTAACTTTTAGCCGAATAAATTTACAACACAGTGGGAATCTGTCTACCTGTTTGTGTGTATCCCTGTTTAAAAGAGGGCACTGGAACTAAGGAGAGTTCCTAAATACCTCTATCAAGTCCACCCTCAACCTTCTACGCTCCAAAGAATAAAGACCTAACTTGTTCAACCGTGCCCTGTAACTTAGGTGCTGAAACCCAGGTAACATTCTATTAAGTCTTCTCTGTACTCTATCTATTTTGTTGACATTTTTCCTATAATTCGGTGACCAGAACTGTACACAATACTCCAAATTTTGCCTCACCAATGTACATTACATTTTAATATTACATCCCAACTCCGATACTCAAAGCTCTGATTTATAAAGGCCAGCATACCAAAAGCTTTCTTCACCACCCGATCCACATGTGATTTCACCTTCAGGGAACTATGCACCATTATTCCTCGATCACTCTGTTCTACCTCATTCTTCAATGTCCTACCATTTACCATGTATGCCCTATTTGGATTATTCCAAACAAAATGTAGCACCTCACACTTATCAGCATTAAGCTCGATTTGCCATCGTCCAGCCTACTCTTCTAACTAGCCTAAATCTCTCTGCAAGCTTTGAAAACCTAATTCATTATCCACAACGCCACCTATCTTAGTATCATCTGCATACTTACTAATCAAATTTAACACACCATCACCCAGATTTCGTCTTCATGACGTAGTGTTAGCCAGGACACTGCCTCAACAGCAGCTGGAATTGTCAGACACAAGAAGGCCAGGAATGGCGGAGCAGTCTCATCGAACAGAGAACGGAGAAATCTACAGCCCTTCGGCCCACAATGTTGTGCCACCACAATGCTGTAGCCTGCTCTAGAGACTGCCGAGAATTTCCCTAAAAGACCCTGTTGTATCCGGTTGCACCATTACCGCCAGCAGCGCATTCCACGTAGCCAGCACCCTGAGTGTGAAAAACCTACCCCTGACACTATTCCCCTTGAGCTAAATGCCAACATTGCATTTACCTCCTTTGCCACAGACTCAGCAAATAAAATAACCTTCTGGATGTCTTGTATCTGTTACACAAACATGGCGGTGAACGAACCCAAGTGCAGAACACGGTGTGGAGACAGAGTCAGGAGGCATTGTTGACGTAGCGAGCGTGGAGTCGGTATCCAGGAGCGATGCTAGACTTAGAACTGGCAGCCCTATGAAATATGAAATGAAGTTACTCTCACCGGAGTCGACCAACGAACTGGCAGCTCCATGTTGTGATCACAGGGTTTCTATCCTGCATTTGCTGATGCAAAGCAGGTGTGTGTAGTTAGTGGAACCTGGGAATGATTGGAAATAAACGAGGTGATTGAGGCACAATTCCTGAGGTGTACAGCCAAGTGTGCGATTGCCTGGAGGGACCATGACCCTACCCCTCCCTCAATAGGAGCCTCCCGGCGAACGTCCAGGCCAGTCTGGATGGTCTCGATGAAAATCTTGGATTTTGGGTCTAGGATGAAAGAGCAGGGGGGCCAGGAACACTATCCTGGACTGTCCCCTTTCCAGTCTACCAGTCTGTCCTGGAGACCCCTGCCCCTACAGCACACATCCAGTAGTCATCGGATAGTGGGTTGAGTCCGCCCACAACTCTCTTGTGAGCTCTGCCATTGGAAGGTCTCAGAAAGCGAGGGGCGAGTTTCCTATGCTCGTTCTTGAGCGGGATGTCCTTGGAAGCCACGCCATCGGCCCAGGTGGATACTCGGGCGCCGGAGTCCGGAGTCGGTCGGCCGTCATCTTGTTGCGTTTTGTTGATCTGAGCAGGACCGTGCGTGACTCCTCCCAAACCTTCAGGCACCGATAGATATGGTCTTGCACTGATGGCACCGCAATCTCCTCTTCTTGTGCGGGAACACCGGGGGTTGGTAGCCCAGGGACACCGGAATGGAGACCTTCCAATGGCAGAGCTCTCCAGAGAGTTGTGGTCGGACTCAACCCACGGGAGGTGGCCGCTCCAGGTCGACGGGTTGTTGCCGTTACACAACGTAGCTTTGCCTCCAGGTCCTGGTTGACCCGTTCAGTCTGGGGGTGGAAGCCGGATGACAGACTGACCGATGACCTAGGGCTTGACAGAAGGCCCTCCGTACCCGTGAGACGAACAGGAGACCTCGATGGGACACGATGTCTGCGGGGATTCCATGGAGGCGGAAGACGTGGCGGACGAGAAGATCTGCAGTTTCGTGAGAGGAAGGGAGTTTAGGGAGGACGTCGCAGTACTTCCGTGGTGTAAATTTAATTTATCACCCGGATCAGATGATTTGCACCTTGCAGATTGTGGAGGAATTAGTATAGGTAATTCAGGAAACATTGGGGTCCAGCGTGTTTCCGGTGGACTGTAAAATTGCAAATGTCTTTCCACTCTTTAGGAAAGGACAGGGGCAGCAGAAAGAAAATTACAGGCCAGTCAGCCTGTACTCAATGGTTGGTGAGATGTTTGAATCAATTGTTAAGAGAATGTTATGGTGTACCTGGCAAGTAAGTGTTTAATTAAATTTTTACGCTGGTAAATACATGGTTATGCACTCTGGTGTAACAAATAAATGAGCAGACAGTTTTCGACATGGAAAGAAAATACAGGAATCCGAGAATACAGGAATCTGCAATGAGTCTTGAAAGTCCTTGTGCAAAACATCCTGAAGGTTAACTTGCAGGTTGCGTCGTCGGTGAGGAAGGCAAATGCACAGAACAACATGCTGGATGAAATCAGCAGGTCGGGCAGCATCCGTGGAAACGAGCAGTCTACGTTTCGGGCCTAGACTCTACATTAGGAGTGAAGAGGGAGGGGGTAGGGGCCTTATAAAGATGGTTGGGATGAGAAGGCTGGTAGGTGCCAGGTGAAAAACCAGAAAGGGAAATATCAGGGGTTGAGGCAGGGGAAGCAGAGAGAGGATAGGCAGGAAAGCTGAAGAAGGAATGTAAGAGGAAAGCACTCTGGGTAGTAGAAGAAGGCGGAATCATGAGAGAGGTGAAAGGCAGTTGATGGAGGAGGCCGATTAAAACGTATTGGAGAAGGTTGTGGGAGGGAATTACCGGAAGTTGGAGAATTCAGCATTCGTGCCGAGGGTCTCATGGCAGTAGAGGAGGCCATGTATGGACATATCAGAATGGGAATGTGAAGCAGAGTTGAAGTGGGTGGCAACTGGGATAACTAGATGACTCCAACAGACTCATAGAGTGAAGTGTTGCCTCACCTGAAAGGACTGTCTGATGCCCTGAATGGTGGTAAGAGAGGAGGTGTAGGGACAGGTGTAGCACTTCCGCTTGCAGGGATAAGAACCAGGTGGGAGATCTGTGGGAGACGTGTGGACCAGGCAGTTGAAGAGGGAACGATCCCTGCGAAAAGCGGAGAGGGGTAGAGAGGGAAAGATGTGCTTAGTGGTGGGGTCCTGTTGAAGGTGGCGGAAGTTGCGAGAGATAATATGCTGGATCCGGAGGCTGGTGGTGTGACAGGTGAGGAGAAGGGGAACTCGGTCGCTGTTGTGGTGACGGGAGTATGGGTTGTGGGCCGAAGTGCGGGAAATGGAGGAGTTGCGGGTGAGGACATCAGTGATGACGGCAGAAGGGAAACCACGATCTTTAAAGAAGAGGACATTTGAGATGTCCTGGAAAGGAAAGTCTCATGCTGGGAGCAGATACGGCGGAGACGGAGGAACTGGGATTCGGGAATTGCATTTTTGCATGTGGCAGGGTGGGAAGAGGTATAGTCGAGGTAGTTATGAGAGTCAGTGGGTTTATAGAAGATATCAGTGGACAGCCTATCTCCAGAGATGGGAGAGAAGTGTCCGAGATGGACCAAGTGAATTCGAGGGCTGGGTGAAAGTTAGAGGCAAAGCCGATGAAATTGACGATCTCAGCATGGGTGCAGGAAGCAGCACCAATGCAGTCGTCAATGTAGCGAAGGAAATGTTGGGGAGCAGTACCAGGATAGATTTGGAACATAGTCTGTTCCACATAACCAACGAAGAGGCAGGCATAGCTGAGACCCATGCGAGTGCCCATAGTTACACCCTCCGTCTGAAGAAAGTGGGAAGAGCGAAAAGAGAAGATATTAAATGTGAGTTCCAGTTCCACCAAACGCAGAAGTGTGGCGCTGGTGGGGAACTGGTGAGGTCTATTGTCCAGAAAGTAGAGGAGGGCTTTGAGGCCTTCTCGATGGGGAATGGAAGTGTATAAGGATGGGACATCCACAGTGAAAATGAAGCGGTCGGGACCGGGGAACTGGACGTTATTGAAGAGGTGGAGGGCATGGAGAGCATTATTCCAAAGGTAAATTGGCGCATGTTTTTTTTTCCTATTATAAATCCTAGTTGAGACAGATGTAGCTCAGAGGTGGCTACTCTGGCTCATATGCTTTGGTCCTGTGTAAGCATAAATAATTTTTGGAGGGATGTATTTAGAATACTATCCAATATTATAGACGTGGATGTTCAACCCAATTCACTTAAGGCAATTTTTGGGATTATTCCTGAGGAAGCAGGTAGAGTTTCTGCTTCCACTCAAAATGTAATAACCTTTACAACTTTACTGGCTAGGAGAGCTATTTTGTTATACTGGAAAGATTCTAATCCGCTTTCTGTTATTTTTATTGGCTCTCCTCCATTTTGTCATGTTTAAGTTTGGAGAGAATTAGAAGCCGGACGTTTGATACGTCTTTTAATTTTGAGCAAGTTTGGCAACCCTTTATTCAACTTTTTCATACGATTTAATCCATCCATCCATCCATCCATCCATACATCTATTTATTTGTTTGTTTGTTCGTTCGTTCGTTCGTCCATCTATTCATTCGTTCATTCATTCATTCATTCATTCATCCATCCATCTATTTATCTATCTATCTATTTATTTATTTATTTATTTATCTATCTATCTATCTATCTATCTATCTATCTATCTATCTATCTATCTATCTATCTATCTATCTATCTATCTATCTATCTATCTATCTATCTATTTATTTATTTACTTATTTATTTATCTGTTTATTTATCTGTTTGTTTGTTTGTTTGTTTGTTTATTTATTTATTTATGTGTTTCTGTGTTTATTTATCTTTATTCTCTTTCGGCAAAATCCTTATCTGCGAAGGTTCGGAGGTGACTGGAAAGATTCTTCTCTCTTTCTCTTTCTTCTAATTTTATTCTCAAATGGACTGCCCAATCTTTCTTTTATTTTCCTTTTTGTTTGATCCGGTTTAGTTTAGTGATTTTTTTTTCACTTTTATTAAATAAAATTTCCATTTACTTTTACGATTTGTTAAGAGGAGTTGTGGTTTCTGGATTATATTGTATATATAACAGCGTAACTTTAAACTTATCTGATTTTGACATGATATACGTCTTTTTTATTATCTGTTTGCTAAAACTTCTCTGATTTGTATGTAGTGTAAGGGAAACACCGAGATAAACCGTTGTCAATGAAAAGATCACAGTAAGATTAACCGTTTACTGTTCACTGGTGAAAACTGTTGATAAAACGATACAAGATTTGGACAGCATTTGTTTCCTTCTTGATATCACATTTACATCGTAAATACTCGCAAAAGTAAAACTACAACAACTACATTACATTAAAGTGCAGCATACAGTCAGAATCTACTTAGGCCATTGACTGCTTTAAATATACTTCAACACAAACTATCCGCAACTCTTTAAATAACGAAAACAAAAACCTTATCGGCCGTCGTTACTTTTAACAGAATCAGCGTTAACATTTTAATTCAACATATCGATTATCTCATGAACTTACGCCGTTGCTGCACGATGTTTCTGGTGCGTGGAAGACAACTTTTCTTGCGCTGATCTCGCACATGTGTGCCCCCTCCTTCCCGTTTCTCCAAACCGGTATTTTCCCACAAGACGCGGCGAAACCGGATGTGACGTCATCGCATCCGCGATATATCGCAGGCAACGAATTTACTTTAAACAATCCTAACTTTAACTAGAAAATGCTAACAAACGAATTACTAAGCGAAAATATTATAATCTAAACGAATGCCATAAAGGCAGCACAAATTGTTTGCTGGAAAATCAATAAAATGATTGAAAAATGAAATGAAAATGATGTCTCGCCACATCGAAATAATAATCCGGCTGTTTATTTCTTCCAATGAAGTGTATGGCCAAAAACTTTCCAAGATTGTATTTGCAAGATGGGCATTTGCCACCTCTTTGCCCATTTCCCTAAAATATCTAAGTGTCTCTGCAACTTTCTATTTCCTCAACATTATCCGCTTCTCCACCTACCTCTGCACCATCGGAAAATTTACCCACAACGCCATTAATTGCATAATCCAAGTCATTGACATACATCGTAAAAAGCAGCGGTCCCAAAACTGAGCAGTGTGGAAATCCACTGGTAACCGGCAGCCAGCCAGGAAAGGATCCCTTTACTCCCACGCTCTGCTTTCTGCTGATCAGCCAAACTATCATCAATACTCGTGACTTCCTGAAAATAGCATGGGTTCTAATCTTGCTAAGCAGCGTCATGTGTTACACTTTGTCAAAGGCCTTCTGAAAATTCAAGTACACCACATCTACTGCATCTCCTTTGTCTACTCTGCTTGTAATTTCTTCAACGAAATTGCAGTAGGTTAGTCAGGAAGGATTTTCCTTTCAGGAAACCATGCTGGCTTTGGCCTATCTTGTGTGCCTCCAGTTATTCCATAACCTCATCCCTAACAACCGATTCCAAAATCTTCCCAACCACTGATGTCAGGAATAACAAGTACCTTGCTGCTGCCTTACCTTGCCTTGCTGCTTCCTCCCACCCTTCTTAACAGGCGGAGTAACATTTGTAATTTTCCAGAAATCCGATACCATGCCATAATCCATCGATTCTTGAAAAATCATTAGTAATCCCTCCGCAATCTCCAAATGACCAAAGCATATCAACTGTTAATGCCTCCACAATGACCAAAGCATGACAATTGTGAAGCAGCTCGCATTAATGTATTTCAAAGCGTCAGCATTACTTAAGTACAAAGACCAAGCCCCTGCTGATCACGTCACATTCGTGACTGGTAAGTATAAAGGAATCCTTGTTACGTCGCGATTCCAGACTGTTCTGGCATGGAAATGTTACCGAGATGGGGAGAACATCTAAATCATTCTACAACGATTAAATTGCATTTACCGTCTGATGCTGATATTCAGAGACAATAATATGAAACATAAATGCCGTAAAAGCCGAGGCAATAATGATGAATTTCGGATTATACAATAATATATTTTCATATTTTCTGTGTTTTAAAACCATGCAGAGATTTTGTCAACAGTTTGCCCACTGCACGACTCAGATTAATGCCTGTTCAAATGCTTAGATACCTTGTAATTACCCATAGTTTATTGAAGTTTCATAACATCCCAGTCAGAAGTATTTCCATGAAGATAGTAATAAGTTAAACCCTATTCCTTAACACCCTCTGACTGACTGTATATTGAGATTCTGAAATAGCAATCGCTAGAAACTCAAATCAAGTGCTCTTCCAAATGGGAGAGAGCCATTCCCGTTCGTAGGCTTAGATATGGTGTAATCAAATATAATTGATTGAAATTTCATGGTATCAGAATTAATTACCTTCCTTGGTGATAATAATCATTTGAATCCTGTTGCCTTACTTCCGCAAATCGTTTGAACAGTGAGATACCAAAACACGTTCGCCTGAATCTCAAATGAAATACTGTTCGAATTAATCGTTTTGAAGTTTGGAAGTTGCAAGAAGGAATAATTGTGTTTGCATTTTATTTGCAAATCTTTCCCGTTGCTACAAGCAGATACTTTGCGCCATGCTTCAGCTCCTCCCTGAATTTTCTCTGTCAGGCCATAGATACACGTGTTGGTGCAGCAACTGAGAGAAGACAGCATCAACCCACATACCTGCAAGATGAATGACGGTGAGCTGAAATATCTGTCGGTGTAGAAATAATTTTCGGATTGCCAGTTCACAGAATACACAGCATAGGGCATCCAAAACAATATGAAACTGGCTGAAAGACCCAACAACAGTATCATTGACTTTCTCCGGTTTGCTATCTCTGGGTCTTTACAATTTTCGCTACTTTTTCGAAGTACCTGGCAAACTCTATTTGTCGCTATGATACGTTTGACAGTTGAAACATTAAAGAGCACAATTAAACATATTGGTAGTAACGGTGTTAAGATTATGTCAAATACCTCGTAGGCTTTCCACAGGGGTGATGTGAAATATTCTGCTGCAGAAACACAACGCCATCGATTCATTGAAAAGTAATATGGAATGGCCTGGGCATAACACGCCGCACTCACTGTTGCTACCACCACAGTCGCTGTTCTCTCGGTGCAATATCGGTTCCGCAGCTTCTCACAGCAAATGGCGACGCACCGATCAAAAGTGAAAGTTCCCATCAACCAGAGAGAACAGTCCAAGCTTGCGAGACTCAGTATCAGAAGCAGAGAACACGTCGGAGTTACCAGCAAGAAATTACCATGTAAATAGATATAATTTATCCTCTGTAGTATAATAACAATGATAACCACCATCAGATCGGCCACCGCCATGGCCACAAGGTAGAGAGTGATGCATTTGGAGAGTCCGCACTTCCCGCGGGACAGGAACACAATCGCCGTTAAATTAACTGAAATAAATTATTAAAACATACCATCGATAACCGCAGAATGATTCGTCTGACTTTATTTGCCTACTGTGAGTAATAGTCGAACGGGCCATAGTTTGGTGTCAGGGTATAATTCCACTTAATACACGATTAACATCTCGCAGCTGCACATCCAGCAGTTAAACCTCAGTCGGCTTTGTTATGTAGTCAGTAACGGGCCGTATCCCAGTCAGGGAAGGCGAGGTTATCAAGAACTGTCCCTAATAGGGAAGCGTCTTGCGGAGAGCAGCACGGATAGTGGACAGATTGATTTTAATTTCAGACGATATGACGTAATTACAATTGTTTTCAAGAGATTATTTAATTGGCTTCTGTTTAAAATGAAATTATTTCATAATTACATCGAATAAAGAACATGAATAAAGATTATGAAGGACCCCATGTACTCCTCATTCAATTTCTTCTCCCTCCTGCCGTCTGGGAAAAGGCTCCGAAGCATTCCGGCTCTTATGACCAGACTATGTATCAGTTTCTTCCCCCAAGCTATCAGACTCCTCAATACCCGAAGCCTGGACTGATGCCTTTCCCTACTGTCCTGTTTATTAATTATTGTAATGCCGACACTGCTTGAGTGCACTTTATGCAGTCCAGCGTAGGTCTGTAGTCTGATATAGCTTTCTCTGTGTTTTCATTTTTCATTACATAGTTCAGTCTAGTTTTTTGTACTGTGTCAACGTTGTCTCATTTTTACTATGCACTGTACCAGCAGTTATGGTCGAAATGACAAAAAAAGTTGACTTGACTTGAATGCATTTTAAATCCAGATTGACACGCTACGCTCTCTGTCAGAACAAGGGACGTACCAGCGATGTGTCCTGAATACTAGATCCCACGAAAAGAGAGATGCCAAACGTGCGAATGGGCGCCACGGGTGAGCTAAACAGAGCTTTGCCGAGACAGTTGTGATCAGTGAATTAATCGTGGGAAATGCGCATGCTCATAAAAATCAAAATGAATTTGAAAGCAATGCCAGAACATTAACTTCTGCGCATTCAATAATAATTAGAGGGATCGTTAAAAAGAAAATGAGAAAGGGGGAAACCACTGAACGGGAGGTTAATACAACCGGACACACATGATACTCCTCACTTCAGCAGACAGTCGCGCTGGAAAGGCAAGGTAATGGAGTAATGGCCACAGCCGCTGGTTTGAGGAGAATCCTATCCTTCTTTACTGAAACTAATAAATAATTGTTCGACAGACTACTCTGAGAAAACATATTTCATCTGCATGGCTGCGTTTTCTCCGCTATCGGGGAGGACCCGTGAGAAAGAGTCAGGTTCGCTGAATGAACATCAATGGCAGATACCAAGGTAACTCCAGTGAAACATTCAGGATTGAGGGACCTCGGAGGGTTGGCCACATTTAATGTAGTTTCAGAACAAAAAGAAAAGGGCGCGGGACCGTTCTACCATTTAATTACTTCACTGAATAAAACTGCACAGGTTTTGTATTAATTTGGAATTTAAACCTAAACCACCTGGAACATAAAAAGACGTTTTATTTCCAATTCTCTCAGCTTATGATGACAGGGGATGAAGAAGTAATTTAACACTGGGAGATGCGGGAACAGCTGATAATAATTTGAGATTTAATAACTGAGGTGTATCAAGTCTCCTCGTCCCTACAGTGAAATTTGAGGATTTTATGACAGGAATCGAGCCGGGAAAGCCGGACGTCAGAGGAAGATATTACGGCACAGGGCGGGCTCAGCGTTGACCGGATCTGGTAAGTCAGTACTGTCGCTATCAGGATGTTACGCGAAGTGATATCTTTGCAAACTGATCTGATGAAGTCCCGCTGAAGTGTCTCCTCGAAAATTTCTTCCTCCACATAAATGCTGCTTGTTGGACAGGGTTTCGCCGGCATGGTGGGTGCGGTAGTCTCGGTCTGCGCGTTTTGTAAGCACACTTAAACATTTCTGGCATACAGTTGTGTCCGCGATAGTACGAAACTGTATCAAACACCTGAATAATATATCAGTGTAAGATTAAACATATTAATTAAGGCGAATTACAATTAGAATATAAATTAGAGTGAATGTTTCTTTTCACCGTCCAATTCACTGGACCGCAAATGCAACAATGAATCAAGATTCATTTAGTCTACAATACCCCGAGAGTAACACAAACACATGACATTACCCGGAATTCCGAGTGCAGCAACCACCGGGTAGTAAATTCTGACGATGTTGAAAATTGCGGGGTATCCCATTTGCTACGTGAAGCAGCGATCGGTTGTACAAAATGTCCAAATGCCTGCATGCTCTGATTCAAAGAGTTTTATACATCAGTCGGAACCGCGCTTAAATCACTTAGTGCTCCCATTCGTCTGATTAGACACAATCCAATGAACAAACACGCAGTGTAACTACTTATTGTGTCATTGTCGTTTATACTTAGCTCTTCAAAGAGAATTAGAATGACATTCATTCAATCCTGTTTCGAAACATATTTCGTGGAGAGGGTTAGTGCAGGTCTGTTTTGCAATGCTCGAATCGTGCATGGAGAGACATAAAAGCGACAGAGTAGCCGCAGTGGCGACTTTCATTTTCCCCGGGACTATATTAGTGTCCAACAAATGTCCTTTGAAGTTACCCGTCTGACCTCAAGCTCATGGCCTGTGATATCATTCCCTTTAGCTCTCTGAGAATGACAGCTGTTCGCTCCCCAATCAATGACACTCAGGGCCTCATAAACAGGCATCAAGAGTTTTCCACAGCTTTCCCTGCTCCAGAGCCCGTCATGGCATGTGCTTTCTCAGTCACTCCATCAACATGGGAGTCAATTTCAGTAGAATACAGAGTTGGACCCGAATGTTTCTCTGTACGTCAAATTGTTTGAAGTCGTATCATTAGCGGTGTTGTGTCTCTTATCATTTGGTTTTCAAAGATGCAATGACACAGACTTGTTCTCAATAAACCCATCTGGTGATTCTGTCTCCACATCCGCAAGGGAAATATATCCTGCTTTATCTCTTCTAAACAATCCATAATGCCACCAATCTTTGTATCATCCACAGACAGAGCATTCCACCCACACACAGGGCACGAGAACATCTGCAGCTGCTGGAATTCCAACCAACACACACACACAATGCTGGAGGAACTCAGCAGGCCAGGCAGTGTCTACGGAAAAGAAAAAACATTGAAAGTTTCTGTCAGGACAGAAGTGCAACCACCCATATCTCCAAGCAAGTCACAGACATGCAGAGCAAAT
Source organism: Hypanus sabinus (assembly GCF_030144855.1). NCBI lineage: Eukaryota > Metazoa > Chordata > Chondrichthyes > Myliobatiformes > Dasyatidae > Hypanus > Hypanus sabinus. The sequence continues at coordinate 61,921 of NW_026779940.1, forward strand.
ATCTCCAATCAAGTATTATACTCTCGATTGAATGGGGAAAAACTCACTTTTGACACCTAACAAGTTTTGAGCGCATGTTGTTACATGAAGTACAATAGCATGGGTGAAACAGTGGCTGATATGCAGGAATCAATGAGCAGGAACACATGGAGCATTTCTGGCTGATGCCAGTGACTGTTGGTATCCGTCCGTGTTACGTGTTCCGATCGTTTCGTTTTACAGTATCTGGCAATAATGTGGCTGAAGTCACTGATGGCTTTGCGTTCAAGTAGGTAGACTGTAGAAAGATAGAAGGAGGGCCAGGTAAGTTGGAGGAGGCAGAAAACCGCAGAAGGACGGAGACCGAAGAGGAGAATGAACAAATAAGTGACGGATGAAATACATTGTCGGGAAGTGGATGACCAAATATCCAACAACAACTGAGGTGTTGAGGGACTTGGAAGTCCAAGTGCAAGATTCTCTAAAGCTTTATGCAGGTTGAGTCAGTCGTGACGAAGGCAAACGCGATGCTTCCATTAATTTCGGGTGGACTAGAATATAAAAGCAGGAATTTAATGTTGAGGCTTTATAAAACACTGCTGAGGCTTCACGTCAAGTGTTGTGAACCGTTTCGATCCGGTCATCTCAGAAAGATAATGCAGAAACAGGAGAAGGTTCAAAGACAATTCGTGAAACTGATTCCAGGACTGAATGACGTGTCATATGAAGAGCCTTTGATGGCTCTGTGAGATCATCGGTTCCGGGAAGGGAAGTAGAAATGAAGAGCACATATCACATGAGGTACGAGTGAAATGTTCAGAGGGACCTGGGTTTTCTTGTGTAGAAATAAATGCAGATACAGCAGAATTAACATGCAGATGCAGCAGGGAATTGGATGGCCAAACAAAATGTTG
>NW_026779941.1:0-15000 GCF_030144855.1 Hypanus sabinus
CTGTACTTCCTCCCCTCCCCACCCTGGTACTTCCTCCTCCCTCCCCACCCTGTACATCCTCCTCCCTCCTCCACCCTGTACTTCCTCCCCCTCCCCCTCCCTGTACTTCCTCCTCCCCCACCCTGTACTTCCCTCCTCCCCTCCCCACCCTGTACTTCCTCCTCCCTCCCCCACCCTGTACTTCCCTCCTCCCCTCCCCACCCCTGTACTTCCTCCTCCCTCCTCCACCCTGTACTTCCTCCCCTCCCCACCCTGTACTTCCTCCTCCCCCACCCTGTACTTCCCTCCTCCCCTCCCCACCCTGTACTTCCTCCTCCTCCCCACCCTGTACTTCCCTCCTCCCCTCCCCACCCTGTACTTCCTCCCCTCCCCACCCTGTACTTCCTCCTCCCTCCCCCCACCCTGTACTTCCTCCTCCTCCCCTCCCCACCCTGTACTTCCTCCCCTCCCCACCCTGTACTTCCTCCTCCCTCCCCCCACCCTGTACTTCCTCCTCCCTCCCCACCCTATACTTCCTCCTCCCTCCCCACCCTGTACTTCCTCCCCCTCCACCCTCCCTGTACTTCCTCCCCCTCCCCCACCCTGTACTTCCTCCTCCCTCCCCACCCTGTACTTCCTCCTCCCTCCCCACACTGTACTTCCTCCCCCTCCCCCTCCCTGTACTTCCTCCTCCCTCCCCCACCCTGTACTTCCTCCTCCCTCCCCACCCTGTACTTCCTCCCCCTCCCCCTCCCTGTACTTCTCCCCCTCCCCCCTCCCTGTACTTCCTCCCCCTCCCCCTCCCTGTACTTCCTCCCCCTCCCCCACCCTGTACTTCCTCCTCCTCCTCCAGCACTTCTCCTGTCACAGCCGGGCTCGAGACTGTCCAGGACTAAGTACAGCTTGTTAATGGGACATTGAAATCGCCATGGTCAACCCAGGAGCAGATTTAGGCCATTCGGCCCATCGCTCATGACCTGTTCTGTGCTGTACCGTTCTACATCTTTCTGCAGATCTGCCTGACCTGCTGCGAGTTTCGAGTTCTCCACGATTTTGCCTCGCGTCCCCACGGCTCTCGGCACTGACCTGCTTCTGGTTCCTCCCCCCGACAGGTGCTGAAAGACCTGCCTCGGATCGAGGGCCGGCCGGGGGCCTCCCTCTCCCCGCTGGATTTCGAGCGGCTGGAGCAGGAGCTGCAGGCGCGGCACGAGGACGAGATCACCCCCGAGGACGTGATGTCCGCCGCTATGTACCCCAAAGTCTTCGACGAGTACAAGGAGTTCACGGCGCAGTTCGGGCCGGTGGAGTGCCTCAACACTCGCCTCTTCCTCGAGGGGCCAAAGATCGCCGAGGTGTTCCAGTAGGTCGTCCTCGCGAGCTCCTCCTGCCTCAGTGAGGCAGTGAGTCAGTGAGGGTCAGGACAGAGACCATGGAGGGGAGAGGGGAGAGTGTCCGGGCTGGGTGGGGTCGTCGAGTACGCTGGCTGTTTTATGAGACAGTGGGAAGTGTGGACAGAGTCCGTGGAGGGGAGAGGGGAGAGGGGAGAGTGTCTGGGCTGGGTGGGGTCGTCGAGTACGCTGGCTGCTTTATGAGACAGTGGGAAGTGTGGACAGAGTCCGTGGAGGGGAGAGGGGAGAGGGGAGAGTGTCTGGGCTGGGTGGGTCGTCGAGTACGCTGGCTGCTTATGAGACAGTGGGAACTGTGACTGAGTCCGTGAGGGGAGAGGGGAGAGGGGAGGGTGTCCGGGGCTGGGTGGGGTCGTCGAGTATACTGGCTGCTTTATGAGACAGTGGGAAGTGTGGACAGAGTCCGTGGAGGGGAGAGGGGAGAGGGGAGAGTGTCTGGGCTGGGTGGGTTCGTCGAGTACGCTGGCTGTTTATGAGACAGTGGAAGTGTGGACAGAGTCCGTGGAGGGAGAGTGTCCGGGCTGGGTGGGGTCGTCGAGTATACTGGCTGCTTTATGAGACAGTGGAAGTGTGGACAGAGTCGTGGAGGGGAGAGGGGAGAGGGGAGAGTGTCCGGGCTGGGTGGCGTCGTCGAGTACGCTGGCTGCTTTATGAGACAGTGGGAAGTGTGGACAGAGTCCGTGGAGGGGAGAGGGGAGAGTGTCCGGGCTGGGTGGGGTCGTCGAGTACGCTGGCTGCTTTATGAGGCAGTGGAAGTGTGGACAGAGTCCGTGGAGGGGAGAGGGGAGAGGGGAGGGTGTCCGGGCGTGGGTGGGGTCGTCGAGTATACTGGCTGCTTTATGAGACAGTGGGAAGTGTGGACTGAGTCCGTGGAGGGGAGAGGGGAGAGGGGAGAGTGTCCAGGCTGGGTGGGGTCGTCGAGTACGCTGGCTGCTTTATGAGACAGTGGGAAGTGTGGACAGAGTCCGTGGAGGGGAGAGGGGAGAGTGTCCGGGCTGGGTGGGGTCGTCGAGTACGCTGGCTGCTTTATGAGACAGTGGGAAGTGTGGACAGACACCGTGGAGGGGAGAGGGGAGAGGGAGAGTGTCCGGGCTGGGTGGGGTCGTCGAGTATACTGGCTGCTTTATGAGACAGTGGGAAGTGTGGACAGAGTTCGTGGAGGGGAGAGGGGAGAGGGGAGAGTGTCCGGGCTGGGTGGGGTCGTCGAGTATACTCGCTGCTTTATGAGACAGTGTGAAGTGTGGACTGAGTCGTGGAGGGGAGAGGGGAGAGGGGAGAGTGTCCGGGCTGGGTGGGTCGTCGAGTATACTGGCTGCTTTATGAGACAGTGGGAAGTGTGGACAGAGTCCGTGGAGGGGAGAGGGGAGAGGGGAGGGTGTCCGGGCTGGGTGGGGTCGTCGAGTATACTGGCTGCTTTATGAGACAGTGGGAAGTGTGACTGAGTCCGTGGAGGGGAGAGGGGAGAGTGTCCGGGCTGGGTGGGGTCGTCGAGTACGCTGGCTGCTTTATGAGACAGTGGGAAGTGTGGACAGTGTCCGTGGAGGGGAGAGGGGAGGGTGTCCAGGCTGGGTGGGGTCGTCGAGTACGCTGGCTGCTTTATGAGACAGTGGGATGTGTGGACAGAGTCCGTGGAGGGGAGAGGGGAGGAGGGGAAGGGTGTCCGGGCTGGGTGGGGTCGTCGAGTATACTGCTGCTTTATGAGACAGTGGGAAGTGTGGACTGAGTCCGTGGAGGGGAGAGGGGAGAGTGTCCGGGCTGGGTGGGGTCGTCGAGTACGCTGGCTGCTTTATGAGACAGTGGGATGTGTGGACAGAGTCCGTGGAGGGGAGAGGGGAGAGGGGAGGGTGTCCGGGCTGGGTGGGGTCGTCGAGTATACTGGCTGCTTTATGAGACAGTGGGAAGTGTGGACTGAGTCCGTGGAGGGGAGAGGGGAGAGTGTCCGGGCTGGGTGGGGTCGTCGAGTACGCTGGCTGCTTTATGAGACAGTGGGAAGTGTGGACAGTGTCCGTGGAGGGGAGAGGGAGGGTGTCCAGGCTGGGTGGGGTCGTCGAGTACGCTGGCTGACTTTATGAGACAGTGGGAAGTGTGGACAGAGTCCGTGGAGGGGAGAGGGGAGAGTGTCCGGGCTGGGTGGGGTCGTCGAGTACGCTGGCTGCTTTATGAGACAGTGGGAAGTGTGGACAGAGTCCATGGAGGGGAGAGGGGAGAGGGGAGAGTGTCCGGGCTGGGTGGGGTCGTCGAGTATACTCGCTGCTTTATGAGACAGTGTGAAGTGTGGACAGAGTCGTGGAGGGGAGAGGGGAGAGGGGAGAGTGTCTGGGCTGGGTGGGGTCGTCGAGTACGCTGGCTGCTTTATGAGACAGTGGGATGTGTGGACAGAGTCCGTGGAGGGGAGAGGGGAGAGGGGAGGGTGTCCGGGCTGGGTGGGTCGTCGAGTATACTGGCTGCTTTATGAGACAGTGGGAAGTGTGGACTGAGTCCGTGGAGGGAGAGGGAGAGTGTCCGGGCTGGGTGGGGTCGTCGAGTACGCTGGCTGCTTTATGAGACAGTGGGAAGTGTGGACTGAGTCCGTGGAGGGGAGAGGGAGAGTGTCCGGGCTGGGTGGGTCGTCGAGTACGCTGGCTGCTTATGAGACAGTGGGAAGTGTGGACAGAGACCGTGGAGGGGAGAGGGGAGAGGGGAGAGTGTCCGGGCTGGGTGGGGTCGTCGAGTATACTGGCTGCTTTATGAGACAGTGGGAAGTGTGGACAGAGTTCGTGGAGGGGAGAGGGGAGAGGGGAGAGTGTCCGGGCTGGGTGGGGTCGTCGAGTATACTCGCTGCTTTATGAGACAGTGGAAGTGTGGACAGAGTCCGTGGAGGGGAGAGGGGAGAGGGGAGAGTGTCTGGGCTGGGTGGGGTCGTCGAGTACGCTGGCTGCTTTATGAGACAGTGGGAAGTGTGGACTGAGTCCGTGGAGGGGAGAGGGGAGAGGGGAGAGTGTCCGGGCTGGGTGGGGTCGTCGAGTACGCTGGCTGCTTTATGAGACAGTGGGATGTGTGGACAGAGTTCGTGGAGGGGAGAGGGGAGAGGGGAGAGTGTCCGGGCTGGGTGGGGTCGTCGAGTATACTCGCTGCTTTATGAGACAGTGGGAAGTGTGGACAGAGTCCGTGGAGGGGAGAGGGAGAGGGGAGAGTGTCTGGGCTGGGTGGGGTCGTCGAGTACGCTGGCTGCTTTATGAGACAGTGGGATGTGTGGACAGAGTCCGTGGAGGGGAGAGGGGAGAGGGAGGGTGTCGGGCTGGGTGGGGTCGTCGAGTATACTGGCTGCTTTATGAGACAGTGGGAAGTGTGGACTGAGTCCGTGGAGGGGAGAGGGGAGAGTGTCCGGGCTGGGTGGGGTCGTCGAGTACGCTGGCTGCTTTATGAGACAGTGGGAAGTGTGGACAGTGTCCGTGGAGGGGAGAGGGGGAGGGTGTCCAGGCTGGGTGGGGTCGTCGAGTACGCTGGCTGCTTTATGAGACAGTGGGAAGTGTGGACAGAGTCCGTGGAGGGGAGAGGGGAGAGTGTCCGGGCTGGGTGGGGTCGTCGAGTACGCTGGCTGCTTTATGAGACAGTGGGAAGTGTGGACAGAGACCGTGGAGGGGAGAGGGAGAGGGGAGAGTGTCCGGGCTGGGTGGGGTCGTCGAGTATACTGGCTGCTTTATGAGACAGTGGGAAGTGTGGACAGAGTCCGTGGAGGGGAGAGGGGAGAGGGGAGGGTGTCCGGGCTGGGTGGGGTCGTCGAGTATACTGGCTGCTTTATGAGACAGTGGGAAGTGTGGACAGAGTCCGTGGAGGGGAGAGGGGAGAGTGTCTGGGCTGGGTGGGGTCGTCGAGTACGCTGGCTGCTTTATGAGACAGTGGGAAGTGTGGACAGAGTCCGTGGAGGGGAGAGGGGAGAGTGTCCTGGCTGGGTGGGGTCGTCGAGTACGCTGCTGCTTTATGAGACAGTGGGAAGTGTGGACAGAGTCCGTGGAGGGGAGAGGGGAGAGGGGAGAGTGTCCGGGCTGGGTGGGGTCGTCGAGTACACTGGCTGCTTTATGAGACAGTGGAAGTGTGGACAGAGTCCGTGGAGGGGAGAGGGGAGAGGGGAGAGTGTCCGGGCTGGGTGGGGTCGTCGAGTACGCTGGCTGCTTTATGAGACAGTGGGAAGTGTGGACAGAGTCCGTGGAGGGGAGAGGGGAGAGTGTCTGGGCTGGGTGGGGTCGTCGAGTACGCTGGCTGCTTTATGAGACAGTGGGAAGTGTGGACAGAGTCCGTGGAGGGGAGAGGGGGAGAGTGTCCGGGCTGGGTGGGTTCGTCGAGTACGCTGGCTGTTTTATGAGACAGTGGGAAGTGTGGACAGAGTCCGTGAGGGGAGAGGGGAGAGGGGAGGAGTGTCCGGGCTGGGTGGGGTCGTCGAGTACGCTGGCTGCTTTATGAGACAGTGGGAAGTGTGGACAGAGTCCGTGGAGGGGAGAGGGGGAGGGTGTCCGGGCCGGGTGGGGTCGTCGAGTACGCTGGCTGCTTTATGAGACAGTGGGAAGTGTGGACAGAAGTCCGTGGAGGGGAGAGGGGAGGGTGTCCGGGCTGGGTGGGGTCGTCGAGTATACTGGCTGCTTTATGAGACAGTGGGAAGTGTGGACAGAGTCCGTGGAGGGAGAGGGAGGGTGTCCGGGCTGGGTGGGGTCGTCGAGTATACTGGCTGCTTTATGAGACAGTGGGAAGTGTGGACTGAGTCGTGGAGGGGAGAGGGGAGGGAGAGTGTCTGGGCTGGGTGGGGGTCGTCGAGTATACTGGCTGCTTTATGAGACAGTGGGAAGTGTGGACAGAGTCCGTGGAGGGGAGAGGGAGAGGGGAGAGTGTCTGGGCTGGGTGGGGTCGTCGAGTATACTGGCTGCTTTATGAGACAGTGGGAAGTGTGGACAGAGTCCGTGGAGGGGAGAGGGGAGAGGGAGAGTGTCTGGGCTGGTGGGGTCGTCGAGTATACTGGCTGCTTTATGAGACAGTGGGAAGTGTGGACAGAGTCCGTGGAGGGGAGAGGGAGGGTGTCCGGGCTGAGTGGGGTCGTCGGGTACGCTGGCTGCTTTATGAGACAGTGGGAAGTGTGGACAGAGTCCGTGGAGGGGAGAGGGAGGGTGTCCGGGCTGGGTGGGGTCGTCGAGTACGCTGGCTGCTTTATGAGACAGTGGGAAGTGTGGACAGAGTCCGTGGAGGGGAGAGGGGAGAGGGGAGAGTGTCCGGGCTGGGTGGGGTCGTCGAGTACGCTGGCTGCTTTATGAGACAGTGGGAAGTGTGGACAGAGTCCGTGGAGGGGAGAGGGGAGGGTGTCCGGGCCGGGTGGGGTCGTCGAGTACGCTGGCTGCTTTATGAGACAGTGGGAAGTGTGGACAGAGTCCGTGGAGGGGAGAGGGGAGGAGTGTCCGGGCTGGGTGGGGTCGTCGAGTATACTGGCTGCTTTATGAGACAGTGGAAGTGTGGACAGAGTCCGTGGAGGGGAGAGGGGAGGGTGTCCGGGCTGGGTGGGGTCGTCGAGTATACTGGCTGCTTTATGAGACAGTGGGAAGTGTGGACTGAGTCCGTGGAGGGGAGAGGGGAGAGGGGAGAGTGTCTGGGCTGGGTGGGTCGTCGAGTATACTGGCTGCTTTATGAGACAGTGGGAAGTGTGGACAGAGTCCGTGGAGGGGAGAGGGGAGAGTGTCTGGGCTGGGTGGGGTCGTCGAGTACGCTGGCTGCTTTATGAGACAGTGGGAAGTGTGGACAGAGTCCGTGGAGGGAGAGGGGAGAGTGTCCTGGCTGGGTGGGGTCGTCGAGTACGCTGGCTGCTTTATGAGACAGTGGGAAGTGTGGACAGAGTCCGTGGAGGGGAGAGGGGAGAGGGGAGAGTGTCCGGGCTGGGTGGGGTCGTCGAGTACGCTGGCTGCTTTATGAGACAGTGGGAAGTGTGGACAGAGTCCGTGGAGGGGAGAGGGGAGAGGGGAGAGTGTTCTGGGCTGGGTGGGGTCGTCGAGTATACTGGCTGCTTTATGAGACAGTGGGAAGTGTGGACAGAGTCCGTGGAGGGGAGAGGGGAGAGGGGAGAGTGTCTGGGCTGGGTGGGGTCGTCGAGTATACTGGCTGCTTTATGAGACAGTGGGAAGTGTGGACAGAGTCCGTGGAGGGGAGAGGGGAGAGGGGAGAGTGTCTGGGCTGGGTGGGGTCGTCGAGTATACTGGCTGCTTTATGAGACAGTGGGAAGTGTGGACAGAGTCCGTGGAGGGGAGAGGGGAGGGTGTCCGGGCTGAGTGGGGTCGTCGGGTACGCTGGCTGCTTATGAGACAGTGGGAAGTGTGGACAGAGTCCGTGGAGGGGAGAGGGGAGGGTGTCCCGGGCTGGGTGGGGTCGTCGAGTACGCTGGCTGCTTTATGAGACAGTGGGAAGTGTGGACAGAGTCCGTGGAGGGGAGAGAGGAGAGGGGAGAGTGTCCGGGCTGGGTGGGGTCGTCGAGTATACTGGCTGCTTTATGAGACAGTGGGAAATGTGGACAGAGTCCGTGGAGGGGAGAGGGGAGAGTGTCCGGCTGGGTGGGGTCGTCGGGTACGCTGGCTGCTTTATGAGACAGTGGGAAGTGTGGACAGTGTCCGTGGAGGGGAGAGGGGAGAGTGTCCGGCTGGGTGGGGTCGTCGAGTACGCTGGCTGCTTTATGAGACAGTGGGAAGTGTGGACAGAGTCCGTGGAGGGGAAAGGGGAGAGTGTCCGGGCTGGGTGGGGTCGTCGAGTACGCTGGCTGCTTTATGAGACAGTGGGAAGTGTGGACAGAGACCGTGGAGGGAGAGGGGAGAGTGTCCGGGCTGGGTGGGGTCGTCGAGTACGCTGGCTGCTTTATGAGACAGTGGGAAGTGTGGACAGAGACCGTGGAGGGGAGAGGGGAGAGGGGAGAGTGTCCGGGCTGGGTGGGGTCGTCGAGTACGCTGGCTGCTTTATGAGACAGTGGGAAATGTGGACAGAGTCCGTGGAGGGGAGAGGGAGAGTGTCTGGGCTGGGTGGGGTCGTCGAGTACGCTGGCTGCTTTATGAGACAGTGGGAAGTGTGGACAGAGTCCGTGGAGGGGAGAGGGGGAGAGGGAGAGTGTCCGGGCTGGGTGGGGTCGTCGAGTACGCTGGCTGCTTTATGAGACAGTGGGAAGTGTGGACAGTGTCCGTGGAGGGGAGAGGGGAGAGTGTCTGGGCTGGGTGGGGTCGTCGAGTACGCTGGCTGCTTTATGAGACAGTGGGAAGTGTGGACAGAGTCCGTGGAGGGGAGAGAGGAGAGGGGAGAGTGTCCGGGCTGGGTGGGGTCGTCGAGTATACTGGCTGCTTTATGAGACAGTGGGAAATGTGGACAGAGTCCGTGGAGGGGAGAGGGGAGAGTGTCCGGGCTGGGTGGGGTCGTCGGGTACGCTGGCTGCTTTATGAGACAGTGGGAAGTGTGGACAGTGTCCATGGAGGGGAGAGGGGAGAGTGTCCGGGCTGGGTGGGGTCGTCGAGTACGCTGGCTGCTTTATGAGACAGTGGGAAGTGTGGACAGAGACCGTGGAGGGGAGAGGGGAGAGTGTCCGGGCTGGGTGGGGTCGTCGAGTACGCTGGCTGCTTTATGAGACAGTGGGAAGTGTGGACAGAGACCGTGGAGGGGAGAGGGGAGAGTGTCCGGGCTGGGTGGGGTCGTCGAGTACGCTGGCTGCTTTATGAGACAGTGGGAAATGTGGACAGAGTCCGTGGAGGGGAGAGGGGAGAGTGTCTGGGCTGGGTGGGGTCGTCGAGTACGCTGGCTGCTTTATGAGACAGTGGGAAGTGTGGACAGTGTCCGTGGAGGGGAGAGGGGAGAGTGTCCGGGCTGGGTGGGGTCGTCGAGTACGCTGGCTGCTTTATGAGACAGTGGAAGTGTGGACAGAGACCGTGGAGGGGAGAGGGGAGAGTGTCCGGGCTGGGTGGGGTCGTCGAGTACGCTGGCTGCTTTATGAGACAGTGGGAAATGTGGACAGAGTCCGTGGAGGGGAGAGGGGAGAGTGTCTGGGCTGGGTGGGGTCGTCGAGTACGCTGGCTGCTTTATGAGACAGTGGGAAGTGTGGACAGAGTCCGTGGAGGTGAGAGGGGAGAGTGTCCGGGCTGGGTGGGGTCGTCGAGTATACTGCCTGCTTTATGAGACAGTGGGAAGTGTGGACAGAGACCGTGGAGGGGAGAGGGAGAGTGTCCGGGCTGGGTGGGGTCGTCGAGTACGCTGGCTGCTTTATGAGACAGTGGGAAGTGTGGACAGAGTCCGTGGAGGGAGAGGGGAGAGGGGAGAGTGTCTGGGCTGGGTGGGGTCGTCGAGTATACTGGCTGCTTTATGAGACAGTGGGAAGTGTGGACAGAGTCCGTGGAGGGGAGAGGGGAGGGCTGGGTGGGGTCGTCGAGTATACTGGCTGCTTTATGAGACAGTGGGAAGTGTGGACAGAGTCCGTGGAGGGGAGAGGGGAGAGGGGAGGGTGTCTGGGCTGGGTGGGGTCGTCGAGTACGCTGGCTGCTTTATGAGGCAGTGGGAAGTGTGGACAGAGTCCGTGGAGGGGGAGAGGGGAGAGGGGGAGAGTGTCCGGGCTGGGTGGGGTCGTCGAGTACGCTGGCTGCTTTATGAGACAGTGGGAAGTGTGGACAGAGTCCGTGGAGGGGAGAGGGGAGAGGGGAGAGTGTCCGGGCTGGGTGGGGTCGTCGAGTACGCTGGCTGCTTTATGAGACAGTGGGAAGTGTGGACAGAGTCCGTGGAGGGGAGAGGGGAGGGGAGAGTGTCCGGGCTGGTGGGTCGTCGAGTACGCTGGCTGCTTATGAGACAGTGGGGAAGTGTGGACAGAGTCCGTGGAGGGGAGAGGGGAGAGTGTCCGGGCTGGGTGGGGTCGTCGGTTACGCTGGCTGCTTTATGAGACAGTGGGACGGGAGGCTGGTCTCTCTGACGTGCTCAGCTGTGCCCACAACTCCGAATCAGAATTAGAATCAGGTTTAATATCAGCAGCACGTGTTGTGAAATTTGTTGTCATTTAGCAGCGGTATGTTGCAATGCAGAATCATAAAAACCGTAAATCACAGTTAAGTATATATTCTTAAAACTTAAATAACTAGTGCAACATGAGAGAAATAAGTGGTGAGGTGGTGTTCATGGGTTCAATGTCCATTCAGAAATCTGATGGCAGAGGGGGAAAAGCTGTTCCTGAATCATTGAGTGTGTGTCTTCAGGCTCCTGTACCTCCTCCCTGATGGCAGAGGGGGAAAAGCTGTTCCTGAATCATTGAGTGTGTGTCTTCAGGCTCCTGTACCTCCTCCCTGATGGCAGAGGGGAAGAAGCTGTTCCTGAATCATTGAGTGTGTGTCTTCAGGCTCCTGTACCTCCTCCCTGATGGCAGAGGGGAAGAAGCTGTTCCTGAATCATTGAGTGTGTGTCTTCAGGCTCCTGTACCTCCTCCCTGATGGCAGAGGGGAAGAAGCTGTTCCTGAATCATTGAGTGTGTGTCTTCAGGCTCCTGTACCTCCTCCCTGATGGCAGAGGGGAAGAAGCTGTTCCTGAATCATTGAGTGTGTGTCTTCAGGCTCCTGTACCTCCTCCCTGATGGCAGAGGGGAAGAAGCTGTTCCTGAATCACTGAGTGTGTGTCTTCAGGCTCCTGTACCTCCTCCCTGATGGCAGAGGGGAAGAAGCTGTTCCTGAATCATTGAGTGTGTGTCTTCAGGCTCCTGTACCTCCTCCCTGATGGCAGAGGGGGAGAAGCTGTTCCTGAATCGTTGAGTGTGTGTCTTCAGGCTCCTGTACCTCCTCCCTGATGGCAGAGGGGAAGGAGCTGTTCCTGAATCACTGAGTGTGTGTCTTCAGGCTCCTGTACCTCCTCCCTGACGGCAGAGGGGAAGAAGCTGTTCCTGAATCGTTGAGTGTGTGTCTTCAGGCTCCTGTACCCCCTCCCTGATGGCAGAGGGGAAGAAGCTGTTCCTGAATCGCTGAGCGTGTGTCTTCAGGCTCCTGTACCTCCTCCGTGATGGCAGAGGGGGAGAAGCTGTTCCTGAATCGTTGAGTGTGTGTCTTCAGGCTCCTGTACCTCCTCCCTGATGGCAGAGTGGAAGAAGCTGTTCCTGAATCACTGAGTGTGTGCCTTCAGGCTCCTGTACCCCCTCCCTGATGGCGGTGGGGAAGAAGCTGTTCCTGAATCGTTGAGTGTGTGTCCTCAGGCTCCTGTACCTCCTCCCTGATGGTAACAGTGAGAAAAGGGCATGTCCTGGGTGATGGGGGTCCTTAATGATGGATGTCACCTTTTTGAGTCATCGCTCGTGAAGATGCCCCGGATGTTGGGGTCTCTGGTGCCCGTGATGGAGCTGACTGAGTTTCTGAACGTTCTGCAGCTCATTTCGATCCTGTGCAGTTGCTTTCCTGCTCCCCCCCCCCCCACACACACCCGATGGTGATGCAGCCAGTTAGAATCCTCCCCCCGGCACGTCTGTGGACATTTGCCAGTGTCCCCCTGCAGTCTCTTGAGGTCACAGAGTCATAGAGATGCACAGCCCAGATGCAGGCCCTTCAGCCCATCTAGTCCGTGCCGAAACCATTTAAACTGCCTCCCCTGCCTGTGTGATGGCAGACACGTGGAGCACCCAGAGAGAAGGCATCGATGGAGATTGTTAAGGGTCGACGCTGAGTTTCTTTAGCCTCCCGAAGAAGCAGAGGCGATGCCGAGCGTTCTTGGTCGTGAGATCAACCGGCTACTGGTGATGTTCACACCAAGGAACTTGAAGTTCCCAACCCCTCGACGTGTCAGGAAATTTGTTATTTTTGTGGCAGCAGTATAGTGCGATACTTAAAGTCACTACAGTACTGAGCAACCCTCGATATGTGTATGTGCCTAAGAGTTTTGCACGGGGCTGTATATCAGTCTCAAAGACCAGAGTCCACCCTTTTCTACAGGCAGACGGGGTGGTGAAGATCGTCAGTCACAACACTGACAGTCAACGTTGGGGTGTTACGTTGCAGTTGTTGAAGCTGTTGCTGAAGCTGCATTTGAAGAGTGCTCAGTTTTGATTGGGATTAGCTAAACTAGTTTGGCAGGGGGTTTGGAATCAGAATGTGAGGGCAGGGATTAAGGTAGACAGACAAGGGCACGATGCTAAGAGCTCTGAGTTGATGAGGAAGGACAGGCAGGGGACAGAACATAATTGTAGCCAGTTAAAGAGTTTGAAATGTGTCTATTTCAATGCCAGGAGTATTAGGAACAAGGAGGATGAACTTAGAGTATGTGGAACTACGATGTTGTGGCCGTTTCTGAAACTTGATTGGAGGAAGGACAGGATTAGATGATGCAGGTCCCGGGGTTCAGGTGTTTTAAAAGGAATAGGGTGGAGGGGTTGAAAAAGGGGGGAAGTGGCATTGCTGGTCAGGGATAGTATCACGGCTATAGAAAGGGAGGACGCTGCAGAGGGAGTGTCCACGGAGTCAGTATGGGTGGAAGTCAGAAATAGGAAGGGATCGATCACTGTGCTGGGAGTAGTCTGTAGGCCCCCAAATAGCCCTCGGGACACCGAGGAGCACATTTTAGAATGGTGCAGAAAATACAGGGTAGTAGTTATGGGTGATTTCAACTTCCCTCATATTGACTGGCACCTCCTGAGTGCAAGGGGGAGAGATGGGGCTGAATTTGTCAGGTGAGTTCAAGAAGGATTCCTAACACAGTATGTGGACCTGCCGACAAGAGGAGAGGCTATACTGGATCTAGTTCTGGGTAATGAACCTGGACAGGTGACAGACCTCTTGGTGGGGGAGCATTTTGGTGAGAGTGACCACAACTCCCTCAGCTTCAGCATAGCTATGGAAAGGGATAAAATCAGATGAAATGGTAAAGTGCTTAACTGGGGAAGGGCTAACTTTGAAGGGATGAGGCAGGAACTAGCGAAAGTAAATTGGAAAGGGGAAAATGTTCAAAGGGGAAAGCACAGAAGTAATGTGGGAGAAGTTTAGCTTGAGCTGGGTTCAGGATAGGTTTGTCCCACTGAGGCAAGGAAAAAGTGGTAGGAAAAGGGAACCGTGGCTGACAAAACATGTGAGGCAACTCGTCAAGAGGAAAAAGGAAGCATATGTTAGATATAAGAAGCAGGAAGTAGGAGGGGCTTATGAGAAATACAGGGTAGCCAGGAAGGAGCTAAAGAAAGGACTTAGGAGAGCTCAAGGCGGCATGAAAAGGCCTTGGCATGTAGGATTAAGGAGAACCCCAAGGTGTTCTATGCGTAGGTGAAGAATAGGAGGATGACGAGAACGAAGGTGGGACCGCTAAAGAGGGCAACATCTGCCTGGAGGCGGAGGAGGTTGGAGAGGTCCCAAATGAATACTTTGCTTCAGTATTCACAAGTGAAAAGGATCTTGATCGGGATGAGGTCGAAGTAGAGCAGGCCTGTGTGCTGGACAATGCAGAGATTAGGGAAGAAGAAGCGCTGGATCTTCTTAAAAACAATAAGATTGATAAATCCCTAGGGCCGGATATGATACACCCCAGGTTCATTAGCTCACAGGAGCATTAGCTATGATCTTTGAATCCTCTTTGGCTACAGGGGAAGTGCCAGAGGATTGTAGAGTGGCAAATGTAGTTCCCTTGTTTAAAAAAAGTAACAGGGAGAAACCTGGGAACTATAGACTGGTGAGTCTTACGTCGGTGGTATGCAAACTACTGGAAAGGATTCTTAAGGATAGGATCTACGAGCATTTGGAGAAGTACCGTCTACTCATGAATAGTCAACACGGCTTTGTGAAGGGAAGATCATCCCTCACGAGCCTGATTGAGTTGTTTGAAGAGGTAACAAAAGAAATTGATGAGGGTAGGGCAGTGGATGGGGTCTACATGGACTTTAGTAAAGCATTTGACAAGGTCCCTCATGAGAGACTCATCCAGAAAGTCATGAGGCATGGGATCAGTGGAATCTTGGCTGTTTGGATAAAAAATTGGCTTAAAGGAAGAAAGCAGAGGGTAGTTGTGGAAGGAAAGTATTCTGCCTGGAGGTCAGTGACTAGTGGAGTGCCACAGGGATCTGTCCTGGGACCCCTGCTATTTGTGATTTTTATAAATGCTGGATGTAGAGGTGGAAGGATGGGTGAGTAAGTTTGCAGATGACACGAAGATTGGAGGAGTTGTGGATGGAGCTGTAGGTTGTCGAAGGTTACAAGAGGATATAGACAGGCTGCAGAGTTGGACAGAAAAATGGCAGATGGAGTTCAATCCGGACAAGTGTGAGATGATGCATTTTGGAAGGACAAACCAGAAGACTGAGTACAGAATTAATGGTCAGTTACTTAAGAGTGTGGATGAACAAAGGGACCTTGGGGTTCAAATCCATACATCCCTCAAGGTCGCTGCGCAGGTTGATAGGGTAGTTAAGAAGGCCTTTGGGATGCTAGGCTTCATTAACGGGGATTGAGTTCAAGTGTAGAGAGGTCATGTTGCAATTCTACAAATCTCTGGTGAGACCGCACTTAGAGTATTGTGTTCAATTCTGGTCACCTCATTATAGGAAGGATGTGGAAGCTATGGAGAGGGTGCAGAGGAGATTTACCAGGATGTTGCCTGGTTTGGAGAACAAGTCATTTGAAGCAAGGTTAGCAGAGCTGGG
>NW_026779941.1:30000-62669 GCF_030144855.1 Hypanus sabinus
CTTCCCTTTCTCCCATGGTCCGCTCTCCCCTCCAGCCCTTCCCCTTTCCCACCCACCTGGCTTCACCCATCTCCTGTTCTCCTCCCCTTCCCCCCCACCTTTTTATTCTGGCATCTTCCCCCTTCCTCGTTAGTCCTGGCGAGAGGTCTCAGCTTGAAATGCCGGCTGTTTTTCCATTTCCGTGGATGCTGCCTGACCTGCGGTATTTTGATCCTGCGGCACGTGGATTTGGGCAGAGGTGCAGTTACGAATGAGAGGCTGCTGTGGCTGATGAGTGGTCCTCGCTAGTCACCTACACGGGGATGGATGCCAAAGAAGAGGAAATTCTGCAGATGCTGGAAATCCAGGCAACACACACAAGACGCTGGAGGAGCTCAGCAGGCCAGGCAATCCGGCCCGAAACATCGACTGTACTCTTTTCCACTGATTCTGCCTGGCCTGCTGAGTCCCTCCAGTATGGATGCCTTTGGTTTTGTCCCGCCTACGTAGCTCAGTCAGTCTCTCTGGCCAAAGCAAGAGGCAGGCAAGGACCACAACCTGGTCGCGGTTTGGAGGCTGGCGGGGCTCAATGCCCCGGAGACCAGGGCCTTTTGCTTTGGCTCTTGGTGGGGTCACCCAGGCCGAAGGGTGGAGGCCAGACGGTCCTCTAGGTTCGGGGGTTCAGCTCAGGGATAACAACCCTGACTGGTCAATCAAAACTGGTACGGAGACACAGATGAAGATTCCTTCTTCGTCTGGACGGCCGAGGACAGACGTGGAGGTCCTGCATCACACCAAGTGGTGTAAAGGGCATTAAGCTTCCTGTTGGAAGTACGTCAGAGAGCAGGCAAAATGCAACGTCAATACTGCTGCCCTAAGGCCGACAACACTACGGGTGAGAGTCAACTGAGAGAAGAAGGTGGATGGTTGGCCCGCTTTGCAAAAGGGAACTGTCCCTGTGTGTCCAGAACTGGTGTGTGAACCAGATTACAGGATTCCCTTTTGCCATTTTCACCGTCCTTTGCCACAAGCTTAACGGCATTCAGTGAGCTCCGGGCGTGAAAAACATTTCATCTCTGACGTTGACCAGGCTCTCATCTTCGCCT
Organism: Hypanus sabinus; assembly: GCF_030144855.1. Lineage (NCBI taxonomy): Eukaryota > Metazoa > Chordata > Chondrichthyes > Myliobatiformes > Dasyatidae > Hypanus > Hypanus sabinus. Next base: position 31,086 of record NW_026779941.1, read on the forward strand.
GAAGGAGAACAAGGTCACCACAGTGCCGGTGTTGGTGTGACCGGGAGATCTGAGAGGCAGTGGGCTAGAGAGGGTTAACAGAAAGGGCAGAATTTCTGACCGGGATCAAATTGGTCATGAGCAGGGAGCAGCCGATGACAGCTGGGCGGGCAGTTGTCCCACCAGACCTTCTGTGGGCCATTCAGCTCACTCAGAGGCTCTCGAGGCAGCTGGGAACGATACCAGACCTGGGGGAAATACCCCTGGGGGAAATACCTGCAAGCTATCAGACACACACTCAGACTTCTGAAAGGTCCTCACTATTCCTCTTTTGCTCTCTCTATCCATCATCTATTGCTTTCTTTTTGTTTATTATTGTAATTTTTATGCCTTGCACTGTTCTGCTGCCACAAATCCACAAATTTCACAACATGCAATACCATGCAAAAGTCTCAGACTCATTTATGTAGTTGGGGTGCTTGAGTTTTGCAGAGTAATGCAGTAATTTTCTGTATCGCACTGTACTGCTGTTACAAAAAAAAACAAATTTCCTGACGTGTGTGAGTGATGATAAACCTGATTCTGATCTGGGTCTCCATTGTGGACTGAGAGTGGGAAACATAGAAACACAGAAAACCTACGGAACAATACAGGCCCTTCAGCCCACAATGCTGTGCTGAACATGTCCTTACCTTAGAAGTTACCCAGGGTTACCCATAGCCATACATTTCCCTGAGAACATCTGTTCCCAATTTATGCTTCCAAGTTCCTGCCTGATAGCCTCATATTTCCCCTTACTCCAATTAAATACTTCCCTAACTTGTCTGTTCCTATCCCTCTCCAAAGCTACGGTAAAGAAGACAGAATTGTGATCACTATCTCCAAAATGCTCTCCCACTGAGAGACCTGACACCTGACCAGGTTCATTTCCCAATACCAGATCGAGTACAGCCTCTCCTCTTGTCGGCTTGTCTACATATTGTGTCAGAAAACCTTCCCGAACACACCTAATAAACTCCACCCCATCTAAACCCCTCGCTCCAGGGAGATGCCAATCGATATTTGGGAAATTAAAACCCCCATCACAACAAATAAACCCATCCCAGTTCCTACATGATTTCCCCGCTCTTCCACTGAACGATGGAACACATTCCGCACTACCCCGTGTGGCCCCTGCCTGTCATGGTGCTTGAAGCAAGCGTTTACTCCAACAGACCATGGGTGGCTCGGGCCGGCGACGTTGAGAGGGGAGCCCTCCAAATCCAGGGACCCCACGATCAGCGCTAACCGGGAGTCCCCTTTGAACACTCACAGTACAGGGAAACACCGAGGCCAGTCGGAATAAAACAAGGGTTTAACCACTCTCGACACGATGGCAGGCCCCCGGGGCCCCCATCAGTGAGCAATGAACCTGAAGCCAGAGCTCGCACTGTGCTGTGAAACCTCTTGACTGTGCAGCCCATGAACCCACAATAACCCCGTCCTGGTAACTAAACTTTGAACTCAGCTCATTCCTGCCTCCTGCGCAGTATCCAAATCGGAATTGGAATCGCTGCGGACCCCCCCATTCCCCGTCCTCACTGACTCACTGCCTGCTGAGGGGCAGCAGTGAAGGCCGTCCGTCACTGGCACACTGACATGCAGAAGGAGACTTCATTGCTCTTTCCATAACGGTCTGGCTTGACCGATCACAGTTGTTAGCCCCGAGGTCCGGTGGACGACTCAGCCTGTCCTCTACCCTTTGACCTGTGTGGCATGGGTGACCCTACCAGGAGCCAAAGCAAAGGGCCCCGACTGCAGCCGGCATAGCTCCTGGGTCGTCGAGGAACGCCAGCCTCCAGACTCCCCGACGAGGTTGTGGGTCTCACTGTCTAAGTGCAAGTGGGTCACGGTCTCAGCTACAAGGAGCCATTATCTACACCTCAGGAAACGGGGGCAGATTGAATAAAGGAGACCATTCATCCCTTTATATCTGTGCTATCTCCGGAAAGGACTTTCCGATTAAAACTCGCTGCATTGCTGGCTCTTCCCGTGGACTGCTGCTGTTGGCTGAGGATTTCCGTTAGAGCATAAAACAGGACATTCAGCCCATCACATCTCCTCTGTCATTCTATCAAGGCTGATTTATTATTCCTCTCGACTCCATTCTCCTGCCTTCTCCCTGCAAACTTGAACCCATCAACCTCTGCTCTCAATATACCCAATGAATCATCCCTCACAGCCATCAGTGTTAATAAATACCACAGATTCACTACACTGGTGAAAGAAATTCTTCCTCAGTTCTGTTCTAGCCTTGTATTCTGAGGTTATGCCCTCTGGTCCTAGACTCCCCCACTATAGGAAACATCCTCTCCACATCCACTCTATCTGTGTCCTCTGGTCCTAGACTCCCCCACTATAGGAAACATCCTCTCCACATCCACTCTATGTGTGTCCTCTGGTCCTAGACTCCCCCACTATAGGAAACATCCTCTCCACATCCACTCTATCTGTCTACTCTGGTCCTAGACTACCCCACTATAGGAAACATCCTCTCCACATCCACTCTATCTGTGTCCTCTGGTCCTAGACTCCCCCCACTATAGGAAACATCCTCTCCACATCCACTCTATCTGTGTCGTCTGGTCCTAGACTCCCTCGATATAGGAAACATCCTCTCCACATCCACTCTATCTGTGTCCTCTGGTCCTAGACTCCCCCACTATAGGAAACATCCTTTCCACATCCACTCTATCTGTGTCCTCTGGTCCTAGACTCCCCCACTATAGGAAACATCCTCTCCACATCCACTCTATCTGTGTCCTCTGGTCCTAGACTCCCCAGTATAGGAAATATCCTCTCCACATCCACTCTATCTGTGTCCTCTGGTCCTAGAGTCCCCCACTATAGGAAACATCCTCTCCACATCCACTCTATCTGTGTCCTCTGGTCCTAGACTCCCCCACTATAGGAAACATCCTCTCCACATCCACTCTATCTGCATCCTCTGGTCCTAGACTCCCCCACTATAGGAAACATCCTCTCCACATCCACTCTATCTGTGGACCTAGACTCCCCCACTATAGGAAACAGCCTCTCCACATCCACTCTATCTGTGTCCTCTGGTCCTAGACTCCCTCAATATAGGAAACATCCTCTCCACATCCACTCTATCTGTGTCCTCTGGTCCTAGACTCCCCCACTATAGGAAACATCCTCTCCACATCCACTCTATCTGTGTCCTCTGGTCCTAGACTCCCCCACTATAGGAAACATCCTCTCCACATCCACTCTATCTGTGTCCTCTGGTCCTAGACTCCCCAGTATAGGAAATATCCTCTCCACATCCACTCTATCTGTGTCCTCCGGTCCTAGACTCCCCCACTATAGGAAACACCCTCTCCACATCCACTCTATCTGTGTCCTCTGGTCCTAGACTCCCCCACTATAGGAAACATCTTCTCCACATCCACTCTATCTGTGTCCTCCGGTCCTAGACTCCCCCACTATAGGAAACACCCTCTCCACATCCACTCTATCTGTGTCCTCTGGTCCTAGACTCCCCCACTATAGGAAACATCCTCTCCACATCCACTCTATCTGTGTCCTCCGGTCCTAGACTCCCCCACTATAGGAAACACCCTCTCCACATCCACTCTATCTGTGTCCTCTGGTCCTAGACTCCCCCACTATAGGAAACACCCTCTCCACATCCACTCTATCTGTGTCCTCTGGTCCTAGACTCCCCCACTATAGGAAACATCCTCTCCACATCCACTCTATCTGTGTCCTCTGGTCCTAGACTCCCCCACTATAGGAAACACCCTCTCCACATCCACTCTATCTGTGTCCTCTGGTCCTAGACTCCCCCACTATCGGAAACATCCTCTCCACATCCACTCTATCTGTGTCCTCTGGTCCTATACTCCCCCACTACAGGAAACATCCTCTCCACATCCACTCTATCTGTCTACTCTGGTCCTATACTCCCCCACTACAGGAAACATCCTGTCCACATCCACTCTATCTGTCTACTCTGGTCCTATACTCCCCCACTACAGGAAACATCCTTTCCATGTCCACTCTATTGAGGCCTTTCAATTCTCGATAGTTTGCAGCTCCTCCCCTCCCTCACTGACCAGGCTCAGAGAGTGCAGCCCAGCGTTGCCTGCAGGACTGATCTTTCCCGCAGGTTTCAGCTCAGCACTGACTGCACGTCCCAGGGGGTTAGAGCACAACATCGATGTGTCAGCGCCTGGGAGCACAGAGCACAAGATCGTTATGCCAGCACCGTCACCTCCATTAAATCTCTTATTTTTATTCTCAAGGATTTTTCAGTTTTTCCATCAGCGAGATACAGTGAATTTTGCACTATGCAAAAGTCTTCAGCAGATATAGATCAGCGGGGTGCAGGGCAGATAAATCCCAAAGAGGAAGTCGGATTCTAGGGGCAGGTAATGCAACTGCGGCTGACAAGGGAAGTCGAAGCTGACATTAAAGCCATTGAGAGGGCATTTAATGGAGCAAAAATTGGAAGTTGGAGGATTGAGGAGATTTTAAAAACCGACAGAAAGCAACTAAAAAGGTCGTAAAGAAGGAAAAGATGGATTATGAGAGTAAGTATGTGAGAGTGGATATTGAACCGTTGGGAAATGATGCTGGAGAGGTTGTGATGGGGGACCACGGAAATGGCGGGTGAACCGAATCCGTATTTTGCATCGGGCTCCACAGTGGGAGACGCCGCGGAGCGGCGTGGTGGAAGTTCCGAGTGTCAGGGGGCAGAAATGTGTGAAGTTGCCACTTCTTGGGAGAACTGAAACGTCCCGAAGGCAGATAAGTCACCTGGCCCAGACAGTCCACAGCCCGGTTCTGAAAGAGGTGGCTGCAGAGATCGTCGAGGCATTAGTAATGATCTTAATTGATTCCGGCACGGTTCCCAAGAACTGAAAAATTGCAAATGGCACTCTGCTCGAGAAGTGAAAGAGGCAGAAGGAAGGACATTGTAGGCCAGCTAGTCTGACCATATGGAGAAGATGTTGGACTCGATTATGAAGCTGAGGTTTTGGGGTACATGATAAAATAGGCTGAGGTCAGCACAGTTTCCTCGAGGGAAAACCCTGCCTGACAAATCTGTTGAATTCTTTGAGGAAGTAGCAAGCAGGATGGACGAAGGAGAGTCGGTGGATTTTGTGTGCTTGGATTTTCAGAAGGCCTTTGGCAAGGTGTCACACATGAAGCTGCTTAATAAACTACGAGCCCGTGGTACTACCGGGGAGATTCTAGCAGAGGATAAAGCAGTGGCTGACTGGCAGGAATAAAGGGAACCTTTTCTGGTTGGCTGCTGGTCACTAGTGGTGTTCCACGGGATTTTGTGTTGGGACCGATTCTTTTCAGGTTATACAGCATGTCATTGACTTGCCTGATGGAATTGATGGCTTTGTGGCCGAGTTTGTAGACAGGATGAAGATACATGGAGGTTAAGGTAGTTCTGAGTACTTTTTACTTTACTTTATTGTCACCAAACAATTGATACTAGAGGGTACAATCATCACAGTGATAGTTGTTTCTGCGCTTCGCGCTCCCTGAAGTACAAATCAAAGTAAATATAATAAAAATTTAAATTATAAATCATAATTAGAAACTAGAAAAGGGAAAGTAAGGTAGTGCAAGTCAGGTCGGGATATTTGGAAGGTACGGACCAGATCCGGGTCGGGATCCGTTCAGCAGTCTTATCACAGTTGGAAAGAAGCTGTTCCCAAATCTGGCCGTACGAATCTTCATGCTCCTGAACCTTCTCCCGGAGGGAAGAGGGACAAAAAGTGTGTTGGCTGGGTGGGTCATGTCCTTGATTATCCTGACAGCTCTGCTCCGACAGCGTGCGGTGTGAAGTGAGTCCAAGGATGGAAGGATGCAGTAAGCAGGGAGGCTGCAGAAAGACTGAGACAGATTAGGGGAATGAGTAAAGAAGTGGCAGATGGAATACAGTGTTGGGAAGTGCATGGTTATGTACTTTGGTAGAAGAAATAAAGAGTTGTTATTTTCTAAATGGAGATAAAATACAAAAATCTAAGGCGCAGAAGGACTTGGAGTCCGTGTGCAAGATTTCCTAAAGGTTAACTTGCAGGTTGAGTCAGCGGTGAGGAAGGCAAATGCAACGTTGGCATTTATTTCGAGAGGACTAGAATATAAAAGCAATGATGTAATGTTGAGGCTTTATGAAGTACTGGTGAGGCCTCACAGAGTATGTGAGTACCCTTGGGCCCCTTATCTAAGAAAGGATGTGCTGACACCGGAGAGGGCTCAAAGGAGATTCACAAAATGGAATTGAATGGCTCATCGTGTGAAGACCGTTTGATGGCCTGTATTCACTGGAATTCAGAAGAATGAGGGGTGACCTCATTGAAACCTATCGAACGGTATTGCTGGAATGGATGTGGAGAGGATGTTTCCGATGGTGAGAGAGTCTAACATCAGAGGATAGAATAGAGGGGCATCCTTTCAGAACGGAGATGAGGAGGGTTTTTCTTTTACCCAGAGAGTGGGCAATTGTGGAGGCCAAGTCATGGGGTATATTTAAGGCAGAGGTTGATAGGTTCTAGATTGGCCAGGGCATGAAGGGTTTCAAAGGTACATTTAATGTCAGAGAATTGTATACAATATACATCCTGAAATTCTTTTTCTTCACAAACATCCACGAAAACCGAGGAGTGCCCCAAAGAATGAATGACAGTTAGATGTTAGAACCCAAAGGATATGGGGAGAAGGCAGGAGACTGGGGCTAATAGGGAAAACAGATCAGCCATGATGAAATGGCAGGGCCACTCGATGGGCCAAATGGCCTGATTCTGCCTCTATATCGTATGGTCTTCTGTTCTTATAGTCTTATGGTAATTTCATGTATCTCACTGTACCGCTGTCGCAAAAAAAAAATCAAAATCCCTGACGTGTGTGAGTGATGATAAACCTGATTCTGATCTGGGTCTCTATTGTGGACTGAGAGTGGGAAGGGGGCAGGGAGAGGGGAATCATGGTTGGGAAAAGGGGGTGGGAGAGGGGAGGGACCGGGAAGCACCAGAGAGACATTCTGTAATGATCAATAAACCGATTGTTTGGAATCAAATGACCTTGCCTGGTGTCTCACGGCTGGGTGTGTCTGTACCCGTCCCTGACACTCCTTCTCTGCCCCCTGTCCCACACCCCTCCCTCACCATTCCCAACATCCTTTGCTCCTGCATGTACGTACTGTACATAAGTGGAACCTGCTGGATCACCCTTGACACCCATTTGCGAACCCAGCAATAGACAACCTCTTCAGAGAACATTTCACTCGAGTCATCGTACTGCCTACCCACACGCATCCAGAGGATGGGAGCAGTGCTACCCGCCACGCCGGTGCGCTGGCACGGATCGTTGTTCACGGCAGAGTGTGAGGTTTCATTAACTGCTGGTTGCTCAGGACATTCTGAGCTGTTTGAGCATCTTAACCCCCTCCTGAATCATTACTGTTCGGCTCATTTCATCTCCTCGGTTATTTAAAACTCGTTTAATTAGAGTCAAACAACAACCCAAATGTTTTCAAACTCTGCTTCCCCAGTTTTTTCCATTAATTATGTCAAGACTGAGGATTTAAGATTGCTTAATGTCACTTCCAATACACAAGGGTAAAGAAGCACAAAATAATTGTTATCTGATGCAGCGCAAAAACACGGTAAGACAAAGAACAGAATAATAAAAATAGACAATAAATATAAATGCATAAGATAACTTATATGTGTAGATTGATTGTGTGTCCATAAAGTGACGCCAGTCTGTGCATAGGGTGACTGACGGGAAATGATAAAGTAGGCGGTTGGGGTGGGTTGGTGGTGGGGGTGTTGACCTGGGGAAAGTCACTGTTTTTGAGTCTGGTGGTCCTGGCGTGGATGCAACAGAACCTCCTCCCCGATGGGAGTGGGACAAACAGTCCGTGAGCAGGGTGGGTGGGATCCTCCACAATGTCACTGGCCCTTTTCTGGCACCGTGGAGCGGAGAGCGAGTTTGGAAATCTGGCGGGGGCAAAGGATGTTGGGAATGGTGAGGGTGGGGTGCCGCGGGGGAGGGGTGTGGGACAGGGGGCAGAGAAGGAGTGTCAGGGACGGGTACAGACACACCCAGCCCTGAGACACCAGGCAAGGTCACTTGATTCCAAACAATTGGTTTATTGATCATTACAGAATGTCTCTCTGGTGCTTCCCGCTCCCTCCCCTCTCCCTTCCCCTTTTCCCAACCATGATTCCCCTCTCCCTGTCCCCTTCCCACTCTCAGTCCACAATAGAGACCCAGATCAGAATCAGGTTTATCATCACTCACACCTGTCATGAAATTTGATTTTTATTTGTGACAGCTGTACAGTGCGGTACACAAAATTACCACAGTCCTGTGCAAAAGTCCTAGACTCCGTAGTGATGCTCAGCATGTGTGTGGCGGTGGGTGGGGGTACCTGTGGTGAGTATAGAAGCTTCCAGGAGTTTCTGGCCCCTGCGACCGACGGACCACCGATTGTCTCTCATCACAGAGCAGTCCGAGACACTGGTCGATCAGGACCGCGACCCGTTGCAGGGCACCTGGGGTGACAGGGGATGTGAAGCAGAGGCTGCAGTCTGTTCAGCCCCAGACGGGTGGCCGGAGGCAAACGTGGGGGTCAGGGGTTCAGGCTACTGATGGATGCTGGTGTCCCCACAGGTGCAGCTGGAGAGGGGAAAAACCCTTCACATCAAGGCACTGGCCCTGGGTGACCTCAACGTGGCCGGACAGAGGGAGGTTTTCTTTGAGATGAACGGCCAGCTTCGCTCTGTCCTGGTCAAGGACACACAAGCCATGAAGGTCAGTGAATGGTGTGGGCGGGGAGAGGGTACCTCCATTTCATATCTCACTCTATTCCAGTAGGCTTGTAAATACGTTACTGATTGTTCTTTTAAATAAACCACTGCAGGTTGTATGTAAAAACCCGTGAACTGCAGGCTTTGTGATACGGGCGCATCCCGCTTAAAGCAAACACAAAGCAAGGCTCAGGTTTCCGATGTCCGAGTGTTCCTTTGGGCTAGAGGAGAGGTCACCAACAACCTGTCCTGGTCATGAGCTTTACAGCACAGAAACAGACCCTTCAGCCCATCTAGTCTGTGCCCAACTATTAATCCGCCGACTCCCACCAACCTGCACCTCCACACCCCTCCCATCCATACACTTAGAACCGTAGAACATCACAGCACAGAAACAGGCCTTTTGGCCCTTCTTGGCTGTGCCGGACCACTTTTCTGACTGCCCTGCACCCGGCCCGAATCCCTCCATACACCTCTCATCCACGTACCTGTGCAAGTTTTTCGTAAATGTCAAAAGAGAGCCCGCATTCACCACTTCATCTGGCAGCTCATTCCACACTCCCACCACTCTCTGCGTGAAGAAGCCCCTCCCAAATATTCCCTTTAAACTTTTCCCCCTTCACCCTTAACCCATGACCTCTGGTTTTTTTCTCCCCTAGCCTCAGTGGAAAAAGCCTGCTTGCATTCACTCCATCTATACCCATCATAATTTTATACACCTCTGTCAAATCTCTCCTCATTCTCCTACGCTCCAGGGAATAAAGTCCTAACCTATTCAACCTTTCTCTGTAACTCAGTTTCTCAAGTCCCGGCAACATCCTTGTAAACTTTCTCCGCACTCTTTCAACCTTATTAATATCCTTCCTGCAATTTGGTGACCAAAACTGCACACAATACTCCAAATTCGGCCTCACCAATGACGTATACAACCTCACCATAACATTCCAACTCTTATACTCAATACTTTGATTTATAAGGGCCAATGTACCAAGAGCTCTCTGTACAACCCTATCCACCTGTATTCCCAGATCCCTCTGTTCTACTGCACTCCTCCGTGTCCTACCATTTACCTTGTTTGTTCCACCTTGGCCCTCGTTTCGCTTAAATGCTAAAATCAAGCTCACATCCACCACACTTCACACTCTCACCACCTCTGGGTGAAGATGTTCCCCTTGAACATTTCACCTTTCACCCTTAACCCGTGACCTGTAGTTTCAGCCTCAGCGGGAAACAATGCCCCTATCGACCCTCGCCAGTTTGTGTGCATCTCGGCCCAATATGGCGGCTGTCTTGCCGGAAACTGGAGAGTTACCCCGCTCGATCGATTCCCGCCACTTCCTGTCGGGGGTCAGTGCACTCTGCCCGTGACCGCGTGGGTTTCCTCGGGGTGCTCCGGCCTCCCCCCATGGTCATTGTAAACTGTTCAGTGATTAGGCTAGGATGAAGTCGGGGGATGAATGGTCTACTTTGTGCTGTATCTCAAACATTTAAAACTTCAGAGGAACAGGCCCTGTCACCCAACGAGCCGCACTGCCAGCCTATTTAACCCCCGCCTAATCACAGGGCAATTAAACTGGTAACCGGTGCGTCTTTGGAGGAAGGCAGAGCACCCGGAGGGAACTCAAGCTTACAGACAGCGTCAGAACTGCGCTCCGGACTCCGCCCCCGCGTGTAATAGCGTCGCACGAACCGCCGCGTTACCAACAGGCTCGGAGCCCAGCCGGTGTCACTGCCCCGCTCCCTCTGTCTCGCCCACAGGAGATGCACTTCCACCCCAAGGCGCTGAAGGACGCGAAGGGCCAGATCGGAGCGCCCATGCCCGGCAAGGTGATTGACATCAAAGTGAAGGAGGGCAGCCACGTGGAGAAGGGCCGGCAGCTCTGCGTACTCAGTGCTATGAAGATGGAGACGGTGGTCAACGCACCCATGTCTGGCACGGTGAAGAAGATCTACGTCACCCGGGACATGCACCTGGAGGGGGATGACCTCATCCTGGAACTGGAGTAACACCGGATGCTCTCAAAGACCCCCAGCCCTCAGTCACCCCCGTCCATTCCGCAAACTCCCAACACTCCAGTCCGCACCTTCCACCCTACCTCAAAACCTCCCTCCACTCCCCTTCCTGCCCATCCTCGTCCACACTTCACAAACCCCTCACTCCCTCCTCTTCACAAACCCCTCACCCTCTCCTCTTCACAAACCCCTCGCCCTCTCTTCTTAAATCCCTCACTCCCTCCTCTTCTCAAACTCCCCACCCCTTCCTCTTCTCAAACCCAACACCCTCTCCTCTTCTCAAATGCCTCACCCCTCCTCTTCACAAACCCCTCAACCCCTCCACTTCACAAACCCCTCACCCTCTCCTCTTCACAAACCCCTCACCCTCTCCTCTTCACAAACCCCTCGCCCTCTCTTCTTAAATCCCTCACTCCCTCCTCTTCTCAAACTCCCCACCCCTTCCTCTTCTCAAACCCAACACCCTCTCCTCTTCTCAAATGCCTCACCCCTCCTCTTCACAAACCCCTCAACCCCTCCACTTCACAAACCCCTCACCCTCTCCTCTTCACAAACCCCTCACCCTCTCCACTTCACAAACCCCTCACCCTCTCCTCTTCACAAACCCCTCAACCCCTCCACTTCACAAACCCCTCACCCCCTCCTCTTCACAAACCCCTCACCCCCTCCACTTCACAAACCCCTCACCCTCTCCTCTTCACAAACCCCTCACCCCCTCCTCTTCACAAACCCCTCACCCTCTCCTCTTCACAAACCCCTCACCCTCTCCACTTCACAAACCCCTCACCCTCTCCTCTTCACAAACCCCTCACCTCCTCCTCTTCACAAACCCCTCACCCCCTCCTCTTCACAAACCCCTCACCCCCTCCTCTTCACAAACCCCTCACCCCCTCCACTTCACAAACCCCTCACCTCCTCCTCTTCACAAACCCCTCACCCCCTCCTCTTCACAAACCCCTCACCCCTCCTCTTCACAAACCCCTCACTCCCTCCTCTTCACAAACCCCTCACCCTCTCCACTTCACAAACCCCTCACCCCCTCCTCTTCACAAACCCCTCACCCCCTCCTCTTCACAAACCCCCCACCCTCTCCTCTTCACAAACCCCTCACCCTCTCCACTTCACAAACCCCTCACCCTCTCCTCTTCACAAACCCCTCACCCTCTCCTCTTCACAAACCCCTCACCCTCTCCACTTCACAAACCCCTCACCCTCTCCACTTCACAAACCCCTCACCCTCTCCTCTTCACAAACCTCTCACCGTCTCCTCTTTGTAAACCCTCTCACCCCCTCCTCTTCACAAACCCCTCACTCCCTCCTCTTCACAAACCCCTCACCCCCTCCTCTTCACAAACCCCTCACTCCCTCCTCTTCACAAACCCCTCACCTCCTCCTCTTCACAAACCCCTCACCCCCTCCTCTTCACAAACCCCTCACCCCCTCCTCTTCACAAACCCCTCACCCTCTCCTCTTCACAAACCCCTCACCCCCTCCTCTTCACAAACCCCTCACCCTCTCCTCTTCACAAACCCCTCACCCTCTCCTCTTCACAAACCCCTCACCCCCTCCTCTTCACAAACCCCTCACCCCCTCCTCTTCACAAACCCCTCACCCCCTCCTCTTCACAAACCCCTCACCCTCTCCACTTCACAAACCCCTCACCCCCTCCTCTTCTCACAGCCCTCACCCCCTCCTCTTCACAAACCCCTCACCCCCTCCACTTCACAAACCCCTCACCCCCTCCACTTCACAAACCCCTCACCCCCTCCTCTTCACAAACCCCTCACCCTCTCCTCTTCACAAACCCCTCACCTCCTCCTCTTCACAAACCCCTCACCCCCTCCTCTTCACAAACCTCTCACCCCCTCCTCTTCACAAACCCCTCACCCCCTCCTCTTCACAAACCTCTCACCCCCTCCTCTTCACAAACCCCTCACCCTCTCCTCTTCACAAACCCCTCACTCCCTCCTCTTCACAAACCCCTCACCCCCTCCTCTTCACAAACCCCCCACCCTCTCCTCTTCACAAACCTCTCACCCTCTCCTCTTCACAAACCTCTCACCCTCTCCTCTTCACAAACCCCTCACCCTCTCCTCTTCTCAAACCCCTCACCCTCTCCTCTTCTCATACTCCCCAGTCCTCCTCTTCTCAAACCCCTCACCGTCTCCTCTTTGTAAACCCACTCAACCTCTCCTCTTCCCAAACCCCTCACCCTCTCCTCCTCGCAAACTCACTCAACCTCACTGATCTCAAACCCTCCACATCCACCCTCCTCCCAAACCCCTCACCCCTCTCCTCCTCCCAAACCCTCCTCACCCGCTTCTCCCAAACCCCTCACCCTCCCCTCCTTGCAAACCCCTCACCCTCTCCTCCTCCCCTCCTTCCTGCCACTCTCTCACCCACCCCCATCCCCGGTTCCCCAGACCACCCTTGTCCCATGGACACTGCAGAACTGGATACGTCCCTCATGATGGGCAGATCGTCCCGTGCCCCCTACCGGCCGTTTGAATGACCATTACCCCGGACGGCCTCTCCCTACCCTCCCCTTTACCAGCCAGCCTGTATGTCGCAGTGAGGGTCACAGCACAGCCAACACCCCAGCTGCTGTCAATGGTCAGGCCCTGCCTACACACATAGGATATACTGATTAAAGTTTGTGACTCAATAAAGATGGTGTCTGTCTGTGTCCAGCTCTCGTGCGCGTTCACAACGTGTCAGCTCCAGCGACTGATCCACCACAGGGTGAGAGTGAGAGGCCAGTGCCGTCTCCACCAACCCCCTGGACAATGTCTCCACACACAGTCCCGTCCCGGGCCGGACGATGGAGGGGTCAGAGTGTCCGGTCACATCCCGACCCCTGGCCGGCCGACGGAGGGGTCAGTGTGTCCGGTCACATCCCGACCCCTGGCCGGCCGACGGAGGGGTCAGTGTGTCCAGTCACATCCCGACCCCGGCCGGACGACGGAGGGGTCAGTGTGTCCGGTCACATCCCGGCCGGACGACGAGGGGTCAGTGTGTCCGGTCACATCCCGGCCGGACGACGGAGGGGTCAGTGTGTCCGGTCACATCCCGACCCCGGCCGGACTACGGAGGGATCAGTGTGTCCAGTCACATCCCGGCCGGACGACGGAGGGGTCAGAGTGTCCGGTCACATCCCGACCCCGGCCGGACGACGGAGGGGTCAGAGTGTCCGGTCACATCCCGACCCCAGCCGGACGACGGTGGGGTCAGTGTGTCTGGTCACATCCCGACCCCGACTGGACGACGGAGGGGTCAGTGTGTCCGGTCACATCCCGACCCCGGCCGGACGACGGAGGGGTCAGTGTGTCCGGTCACATCCCGACCCCGGCCGGACGACGGAGGGGTCAGTGTGTCCGGTCACATCCCGACCCCGGCCACACGACGGAGGGGTCAGTGTGTCCGGTCACATCCCGGCCGGACGACGGAGGGGTCAGTGTGTCCGGTCACATCCCGACCCTGGCCGGACGACGGAGGGGTCAGTGTGTCCGGTCACATCCCAACCCTGGCCGGACGACGGAGGGGTCAGTGTGTCCGGTCACATCCCAACCCTGGCCGGACGACGGAGGGGTCAGTGTGTCCGGTCACATCCCGACCACGGCCGGACGACGGAGGGGTCAGTGTGTCCGGTCACATCCCGACCCCGGCCGGACGATGGAGGGCTCAGTGTGTCCGGTCACATCCCGACCCCGGACGGACGACGGAGGGGTCAGTGTATCCGGTCACATCCCGGCCCCGGCCGAACGACGGAGGGGTCAGTGTGTCCGGTCACATCTAGACACCGGCCGGACGACGGAGGGGTCAGAGTGTCTGGTCACATCCCGGCCGGACGACGGAGGGGTCAGTGTGTCCGGTCACATCCCGACCCCGGCCGGACGACGGAGGGGTCAGTGTGTCCGGTCACATCCCGACCCCGGCCGGACGACGGAGGGGTCAGTGTGTCCGGTCACATCCCGACCCCGGCCGGACGACGGAGGGGTCAGAGTGTCCGGTCACATCCCGACCCCGGCCGGACGACGGAGGGGTCAGTGTGTCCGGTCACATCCCGACCCCGGCCAGACGACGGAGGGGTCAGTGTGTCCGGTCACATCCCAGCCGGACGACGGAGGGGTCAGTGTGTCCGGTCAAATCCCGACCCTGGCCGGACGACGGAGGGGTCAGTGTGTCCGGTCACATCCCGAGCCCGGCCGGACGACGGAGAGGTCAGTGTGTCCGGTCACATCCCGACCCCGGCCGGACGACGGAGGGGTCAGTGTGTCCGGTCACATCCCGACCCCGGCCGAACGACGGAGGGGTCAGTGTGTCCGGTCACATCCCGGCCGGACAACGGAAGGGTCAGTGTGTCCGGTCACATCCCGGACGGACGACGGAGGGGTCAGTGTGTCCGTTCACATCCCGACCCCGGGCCGGCCGAAGGAGGGGTCAGTGTGTCCGGTCACATCCCGACCCCGGCTGGACGATGGAGGGGTCAGTGTGTCCGGTCACATCCCGACCCCGGCCGGACGACGGAGGGGTCAGTGTGTCCGGTCACATCCCGACCCCGGCCAGACGACGGAGGGGTCAGTGTGTCCGGTCACATCCCGAGCCCGGCCGGACGACGGAGAGGTCAGTGTGTCCGGTCACATCCCGACCCCGGACGGACGGCGGAGGGGTCAGTGTGTCCGGTCACATCCCGACCCTGGCCGGACGACGGAGGGGTCAGTGTGTCCGGTCACATCCCGGCCGGACGACGGAGGGGTCAGTGTGTCCGTTCACATCCCGACCCCGGGCCGGCTGACGGAGGGGTCAGTGTGTCCGGTCACATCCCGGCCGGACGACAGAGGGGTCAGTGTGTCCGTTTACATCCCGAACCCGGGCCGGCCGAAGGAGGGGTCAGTGTGTCCGGTCACATCCCGACCCCGGCCGGACGACGGAGGGGTCAGTGTGTCCGGTCACATCCCGACCCCGGCCGGACGACGGAGGGGTCAGTGTGTCCGGTCACATCCCGACCCCGGCCAGACGACGGAGGGGTCAGTGTGTCCGGTCACATCCCGGCCGGACGACGGAGGGGTCAGACTGTCCGGTCACATCCCGACCCCGGCCAGACGACGGAGGGGTCAGAGTGTCCGGTCACATCCCGACCCCGGCCAGACGACGGAGGGTTCAGAGTGTCCGGTCACATCCCGACCCCGGCCGGACGGCGGAGGGGTCAGTGTGTCCGGTCACATCCCGACCCTGGCCGGACGACGGAGGGGTCAGTGTGTCCGGTCACATCCCGGCCGGACGACGGAGGGGTCAGTGTGTCCGTTCACATCCCGACCCCGGTCCGGCTGACGGAGGGGTCAGTGTGTCCGGTCACATCCCGACCCCGGCCGGACTACGGAGGGGTCAGTGTGTCCGGTCACATCCCGGCCGGACGACAGAGGGGTCAGTGTGTCCGTTTACATCCCGACCCCGGGCCGGCCGAAGGAGGGGTCAGTGTGTCCGGTCACAACCCGACCCCGGCCGGACGACAGAGGGGTCAGTGTGTCCGGTCACATCCTGACCCCGGCCGGACGACGGAGGGGTCAGTGTGTCCGGTCACATCCCGACCCCGGCCAGACGACGGAGGGGTCAGTGTGTCCGGTCACATCCCGGCCGGACGACGGAGGGGTCAGAATGTCCGGTCACATCCCGACCCCGGCCGGACGACGGAGGGGTCAGAGTGTCCGGTCACATCCCGACCCCGGCCGGACGACGGAGGGGTCAGTGTGTCCGGTCACATCCCGACCCCGGCCGGACGACAGAGGGGTCAGTGTGTCCGGTCACATCCCGGCCGGACGACGGAGGGGTCAGTGTGTCCGTTCACATCCCGACCCCGGGCCCGGCTGACGGAGGGGTCAGTGTGTCCGGTCACATCCCGACCCCGGCCGGACGACAGAGGGGTCAGTGTGTCCGGTCACATCCCGGCCGGACGACGGAGGGGTCAGTGTGTCCGTTCACATCCCGACCCCGGGCCGGCTGACGGAGGGGTCAGTGTGTCCGGTCACATCCCGACCCCGGCCGGACTACGGAGTGGTCAGTGTGTCCGGTCACATCCCGACCCCCGGCCGGGACTACGGAGGGGTCAGTGTGTCCGGTCACATCCCGGCCGGACGACAGAGGGGTCAGTGTGTCCGTTTACATCCCGACCCCGGCCGGACGACGGAGGGGTCAGTGTGTCCGGTCACAACCCGACCCCGGCCGGACGACAGAGGGGTCCAGTGTGTCCGGTCACATCCTGACCCCGGCCGGACGACGGAGGGGTCAGTGTGTCCGGTCACATCCCGACCCCGGCCAGACGACGGAGGGGTCAGTGTGTCGGTCACATCCCGGCCGGACGACGGAGGGGTCAGAATGTCCGGTCACATCCCGACCCCGGCCGGACGACGGAGGGGTCAGAGTGTCCGGTCACATCCCGACCCCGGCCGGACGACGGAGGGGTCAGTGTGTCCGGTCACATCCCGACCCCGGCCGGACGACAGAGGGGTCAGTGTGTCCGGTCACATCCCGGCCGGACGACGGAGGGGTCAGTGTGTCCGTTCACATCCCGACCCCGGGCCGGCTGACGGAGGGGTCAGTGTGTCCGGTCACATCCCGACCCCGGCCGGACTACGGAGTGGTCAGTGTGTCCGGTCACATCCCGGCCGGACGACAGAGGGGTCAGTGTGTCCGTTTACATCCCGACCCCGGACCGGCCGAAGGAGGGGTCAGTGTGTCCGGTCACATCCCGACCCCGGCCGGACGACGGAGGGGTCAGTGTGTCCGGTCACAACCCGACCCCGGCCGGACGACAGAGGGGTCAGTGTGTCCGGTCAAATCCCGACCCCGGCCGGACGACGGAGGGGTCAGTGTGTCCGGTCACATCCCGACCCCGGCCGGACGACAGAGGGGTCAGTGTGTCCGTTTACATCCCGACCCCGGGCCGGCCGAAGGAGGGGTCAGTGTGTCCGGTCACATCCCGACCCCGGCCGGACGACGGAGGGGGTCAGTGTGTCCGGTCACAACCCGACCCCGGCCGGACGACAGAGGGGGTCAGTGTGTCCGGTCACATCCCGACCCCGGCCGGGACGACGGAGGGGTCAGTGTGTCCGGTCACATCCCGACCCCGGCCAGACGACGGAGGGGTCAGTGTGTCCGGTCACATCCCGGCCGGACGACGGAGGGGTCAGAATGTCCGGTCACATCCCGACCCCGGCCAGACGACGGAGGGGTCAGAGTGTCCGGTCACATCCCGACCCCGGCCAGACGACGGAGGGGTCAGAGTGTCCGGTCACATCCCGACCCCGGCCGGACGGCGGAGGGGTCAGTGTGTCCGTTCATATCCCGACCCCCGGGCCGGCTGACGGAGGGGGTCAGTGTGTCCGGTCACATCCCGACCCCGGCCGGACTACGGAGGGGTCAGTGTGTCCGGTCACATCCCGGCCGGGACGACAGAGGGGTCAGTGTGTCCGTTTACATCCCGACCCCGGGCCGGCCGAAGGAGGGGTCAGTGTGTCCGGTCACATCCCGACCCCGGCCGGACGACGGAGGGGTCAGTGTGTCCGGTCACAACCCGACCCCCGGCCGGACGACAGAGGGGTCAGTGTGTCCGGTCACATCCCGACCCCGGGCCGGACGACGGAGGGGGTCAGGTGTGTCCGGTCACATCCCGACCCCGGCCAGGACGACGGAGGGGTCAGTGTGTCCGGTCACATCCCGGCCGGACGACGGAGGGGTCAGAGTGTCCGGTCACATCCCGACCCCGGCCGGACGACGGAGGGGTCAGTGTGTCCGGTCACATCCCGACCCCGGCCGGACGACAGAGGGGTCAGTGTGTCCGGTCACATCCCGGCCGGACGACGGAGGGGTCAGTGTGTCCGTTCACATCCCGACCCCGGGCCGACTGACGGAGGGGTCAGTGTGTCCAGTCACCATCCCGACCCCGGCCGGACTACGGAGGGGTCAGTGTGTCCGGTCACATCCCGGCCGGACGACAGAGGGGTCAGTGTGTCCGTTTACATCCCGACCCCGGGCCGGCCGAAGGAGGGGTCAGTGTGTCCGGTCACATCCCGACCCCGGCCGGACGACGGAGGGGTCAGTGTGTCCGGTCACAACCCGACCCCGGCCGGACGACAGAGGGGTCAGTGTGTCCGGTCACATCCCGACCCCGGCCGGACGACGGAGGGGTCAGTGTGTCCGGTCACATCCCGACCCCGGCCAGTCGACGGAGGGGTCAGTGTGTCCGGTCACATCCCGGCCGGACGACGGAGGGGTCAGAATGTCCGGTCACATCCCGACCCCGGCCAGACGACGGAGGGGTCAGAGTGTCCGGTCACATCCCGACCCCGGCCAGACGACGGAGGGGTCAGAGTGTCCGGTCACATCTCAACCCCGGCCGGACGACGGAGGGGTCAGTGTGTCCGGTCACATCCCGACCCCGGCCGGACGACGGAGGGGTCAGTGTGTCTGGTCACATCCCGGCCGGACCACGGAGGGGTCAGTGTGTCCGGTCACATCCCGGCCAGACGATGGAGGGGTCAGTGTGTCTGGTGACATCCCGGCCGGACGACGGAGGGGTCAGTGTGTCCGGTCACATCCCGACCCCGGCCAGACGACGGAGGGGTCAGTGTGTCCGGTCACATCCCGGCCAGACGATGGAGGGGTCAGTGTGTCCGGTCACATCCCGGCCGGACGACGGAGGGGTCAGTGTGTCCGGTCACATCCCGGCCGGACGACGGAGGGGTCAGAGTGTCCGGTCACATCCCGACCCCGGCCAGACGACGGAGGGGTCAGAGTGTCCGGTCACATCCCGACCCCAGCCGGACGACGGTGGGGTCAGTGTGTCGGTCACATCCCGACCCCGGCCGGACGACAGAGGGGTCAGTGTGTCCGGTCACATCCCGGCCGGACGACGGAGGGGTCAGTGTGTCCGTTCACATCCCGACCCCGGGCCGGCTGACGGAGGGGTCAGTGTGTCCAGTCACATCCCGACCCCGGCCGGACTACGGAGGGGTCAGTGTGTCTGGTCACATCCCGGCCGGACGACAGAGGGGTCAGTGTGTCTGGTCACATCCCGACCCCGGCCGGACGACGGAGGGGTCAGTGTGTCCGGTCACAACCCGACCCCGGCCGGACGACAGAGGGGTCAGTGTGTCCGGTCACATCCCGACCCCGGCCGGACGACGGAGGGGTCAGTGTGTCCGGTCACATCCCGACCCCGGCCAGATGACGGAGGGGTCAGTGTGTCCGGTCACATCCCGGCCGGACGACGGAGGGGTCAGAATGTCCGGTCACATCCCGACCCCGGCCAGACGACGGAGGGGTCAGAGTGTCCGGTCACATCCCGACCCCGGCCGGACGACAGAGGGGTCAGTGTGTCCGGTCACATCCCGGCCGGACGACGGAGGGGTCAGTGTGTCCGTTCACATCCCGACCCCGGGCCGGCTGACGGAGGGGTCAGTGTGTCCAGTCACATCCCGACCCCGGCCGGACTACGGAGGGGTCAGTGTGTCTGGTCACATCCCGGCCGGACGACAGAGGGGTCAGTGTGTCCGTTTACATCCCGACCCCGGGCCGGCCAAAGGAGGGGTCAGTGTGTCCGGTCACATCCCGACCCCGGCCGGACGACGGAGGGATCAGTGTGTCCGGTCACAACCCGACCCCGGCCGGACGACGGAGGGGTCAGTGTGTCCGGTCACATCCCGACCCCGGCCAGACGACGGAGGGGTCAGTGTGTCCGGTCACATCCCGGCCGGACGACGGAGGGGTCAGTGTGTCCGGTCACATCCCGGCCGGACGACGGAGGGGTCAGTGTGTCCGGTCACATCCCAACCCCGGCCGGACGACGGAGGGGTCAGTGTGTCCGGTCACATCCCGACCCCGGCCAGACGACGGAGGGGTCAGTGTGTCCGGTCACATCCCGGCCGGACGACGGAGGGGTCAGAATGTCCGGTCACATCCCGACCCCGGCCAGACGACGGAGGGGTCAGAGTGTCCGGTCACATCCCGACCCCGGCCAGACGACGGAGGGGTCAGAGTGTCCGGTCACATCCCAACCCCGGCCGGACGACGGAGGGGTCAGTGTGTCCGGTCACATCCCGACCCCGGCCGGACGACGGAGGGGTCAGTGTGTCCGGTCACATCCCGGCCGGACCACGGAGGGGTCAGTGTGTCCGGTCACATCCCGGCCAGACGATGGAGGGGTCAGTGTGTCTGGTGACATCCCGGCCGGACGACGGAGGGGTCAGTGTGTCCGGTCACATCCCGACCCCGGCCAGACGACGGAGGGGGTCAGTGTGTCCGGTCACATCCCGGCCAGACGATGGAGGGGTCAGTGTGTCTGGTCACATCCCGGCCGGACGACGGAGGGGTCAGTGTGTCCGGTCACATCCCGGCCGGACGACGGAGGGGTCAGAGTGTCCGGTCACATCCCGACCCCGGCCAGACGACGGAGGGGTCAGAGTGTCCGGTCACATCCCGACCCCAGCCGGACGACGGTGGGGTCAGTGTGTCGGTCACATCCCGACCCCGGCCAGACGACGGAGGGGTCAGTGTGTCGGGTCACATCCCGACCCCGGCCGGACGACGGAGGGGTCAGTGTGTCCGGTCACATCCCGACCCCGGCCAGACAACGGAGGGGTCAGTGTGTCCGGTCACATCCCGGCCGGACCACGGAGGGGTCAGTGTGTCCGGTCACATCCCGGCCAGACGATGGAGGGGTCAGTGTGTCTGGTCACATCCCGGCCGGACGACGAGGGGTCAGTGTGTCCGGTCACATCCCGGCGGACGACGGAGGGGTCAGTGTGTCTGGTCACATCCCGACCCCGGCCAGACGACGGAGGGGTCAGTGTGTCCGGTCACATCCCGGCCGGACGACGGAGGGGTCAGAGTGTCCGGTCACATCCCGACCCCGGCCAGACGACGGAGGGGTCAGTGTGTCTGGTCACATCCCGGCCAGACGACGGAGGGGTCAGTGTGTCTGGTCACATCCCGACCCCGGCCGGATGACGGAGGGGTCAGTGTGTCCGGTCACATCCCGACCCCGGCCGGACGACGGAGGGGTCAGTGTGTCCGGTCACATCCCGACCCCGGCCAGACGACGGAGGGGTCAGTGTGTCCGGTCACATCCCGGCCGGACGACGGAGGGGTCAGAGTGTCCGGTCACATCCCGACCCCGGCCGGACGACGGAGGGGTCAGTGTGTCCGGTCACATCCCGACCCCGGCCGGACGACAGAGGGGTCAGTGTGTCCGGTCACATCCCGGCCGGACGACGGAGGGGTCAGTGTGTCCGTTCACATCCCGACCCCGGGCCGACTGACGGAGGGGTCAGTGTGTCCAGTCACATCCCGACCCCGGCCGGACTACGGAGGGGTCAGTGTGTCCGGTCACATCCCGGCCGGACGACAGAGGGGTCAGTGTGTCCGTTTACATCCCGACCCCGGGCCGGCCGAAGGAGGGGTCAGTGTGTCCGGTCACATCCCGACCCCGGCCGGACGACGGAGGGGTCAGTGTGTCCGGTCACAACCCGACCCCGGCCGGACGACAGAGGGGTCAGTGTGTCCGGTCACATCCCGACCCCGGCCGGACGACGGAGGGGTCAGTGTGTCCGGTCACATCCCGACCCCGGCCAGTCGACGGAGGGGTCAGTGTGTCCGGTCACATCCCGGCCGGACGACGGAGGGGTCAGAATGTCCGGTCACATCCCGACCCCGGCCAGACGACGGAGGGGTCAGAGTGTCCGGTCACATCCCGACCCCGGCCAGACGACGGAGGGGTCAGAGTGTCCGGTCACATCTCAACCCCGGCCGGACAACGGAGGGGTCAGTGTGTCCGGTCACATCCCGACCCCGGCCGGACGACGGAGGGGTCAGTGTGTCTGGTCACATCCCGGCCGGACCACGGAGGGGTCAGTGTGTCCGGTCACATCCCGGCCAGACGATGGAGGGGTCAGTGTGTCTGGTGACATCCCGGCCGGACGACGGAGGGGTCAGTGTGTCCGGTCACATCCCGACCCCGGCCAGACGACGGAGGGGTCAGTGTGTCCGGTCACATCCCGGCCAGACGATGGAGGGGTCAGTGTGTCCGGTCACATCCCGGCCGGACGACGGAGGGGGTCAGTGTGTCCGGTCACATCCCGGCCGGACGACGGAGGGGTCAGAGTGTCCGGTCACATCCCGACCCCGGCCAGACGACGGAGGGGTCAGAGTGTCCGGTCACATCCCGACCCCAGCCGGACGACGGTGGGGTCAGTGTGTCGGTCACATCCCGACCCCGGCCAGACGACGGAGGGGTCAGTGTGTCCGGTCACATCCCGACCCCGGCCGGACGACAGAGGGGTCAGTGTGTCCGGTCACATCCCGGCCGGACGACGGAGGGGTCAGTGTGTCCGTTCACATCCCGACCCCGGGCCGGCTGACGGAGGGGTCAGTGTGTCCAGTCACATCCCGACCCCGGCCGGACTACGGAGGGGTCAGTGTGTCTGGTCACATCCCGGCCGGACGACAGAGGGGTCAGTGTGTCTGGTCACATCCCGACCCCGGCCGGACGACGGAGGGGTCAGTGTGTCCGGTCACAACCCGACCCCGGCCGGACGACAGAGGGGTCAGTGTGTCCGGTCACATCCCGACCCCGGCCGGACGACGGAGGGGTCAGTGTGTCCGGTCACATCCCGACCCCGGCCAGATGACGGAGGGGTCAGTGTGTCCGGTCACATCCCGGCCGGACGACGGAGGGGTCAGAATGTCCGGTCACATCCCGACCCCGGCAGACGACGGAGGGGTCAGAGTGTCCGGTCACATCCCGACCCCGGCCGGACGACAGAGGGGTCAGTGTGTCCGGTCACATCCCGGCCGGACGACGGAGGGGTCAGTGTGTCCGTTCACATCCCGACCCCGGGCCGGCTGACGGAGGGGTCAGTGTGTCCAGTCACATCCCGACCCCGGCCGGACTACGGAGGGGTCAGTGTGTCTGGTCAACATCCCGGCCGGACGACAGAGGGGTCAGTGTGTCCGTTTACATCCCGACCCCGGGCCGGCCAAAGGAGGGGTCAGTGTGTCCGGTCACATCCCGACCCCGGCCGGACGACGGAGGGATCAGTGTGTCCGGTCACAACCCAACCCCGGCCGGACGACGGAGGGGTCAGTGTGTCCGGTCACATCCCGACCCCGGCCAGACGACGGAGGGGTCAGTGTGTCCGGTCACATCCCGGCCGGACGACGGAGGGGTCAGAATGTCCGGTCACATCCCGACCCCGGCCAGACGACGGAGGGGTCAGAGTGTCCGGTCACATCCCGACCCCGGCCAGACGACGGAGGGGTCAGAGTGTCCGGTCACATCCCAACCCCGGCCGGACGACGGAGGGGTCAGTGTGTCCGGTCACATCCCGACCCCGGCCGGACGACGGAGGGGTCAGTGTGTCCGGTCACATCCCGGCCGGACCACGGAGGGGTCAGTGTGTCCGGTCACATCCCGGCCAGACGATGGAGGGGTCAGTGTGTCTGGTCACATCCCGGCCGGACGACGGAGGGGTCAGTGTATCCGGTCACATCCCGGCCGGACGACGGAGGGGTCAGAGTGTCCGGTCACATCCCGACCCCAGCCGGACGACGGTGGGGTCAGTGTGTCGGTCACATCCCGACCCCGGCCAGACGACGGAGGGGTCAGTGTGTCGGGTCACATCCCGACCCCGGCCGGACGACGGAGGGGTCAGTGTGTCCGGTCACATCCCGACCCCGGCCAGACAACGGAGGGGTCAGTGTGTCCGGTCACATCCCGGCCGGACCACGGAGGGGTCAGTGTGTCCGGTCACATCCCGGCCAGACGATGGAGGGGTCAGTGTGTCTGGTGACATCCCGGCCGGACGACGGAGGGGTCAGTGTGTCCGGTCACATCCCGACCCCGGCCAGACGACGGAGGGGTCAGTGTGTCCGGTCACATCCCGGCCAGACGATGGAGGGGTCAGTGTGTCCGGTCACATCCCGGCCGGACGACGGAGGGGTCAGAATGTCCGGTCACATCCCGACCCCGGCCGGACGACAGAGGGGTCAGTGTGTCCGGTCACATCCCGACCCCGGCCGGACGACGGAGGGGGTCAGTGTGTCCGGTCACATCCCGACCCCGGCCAGTCGACGGAGGGGTCAGTGTGTCCGGTCACATCCCGGCCGGACGACGGAGGGGTCAGAATGTCCGGTCACATCCCGACCCCGGCCAGACGACGGAGGGGTCAGAGTGTCCGGTCACATCCCGACCCCGGCCAGACGACGGAGGGGTCAGAGTGTCCGGTCACATCTCAACCCCGGCCGGACGACGGAGGGGTCAGTGTGTCCGGTCACATCCCGACCCCGGCCGGACGACGGAGGGGTCAGTGTGTCTGGTCACATCCCGGCCGGACCACGGAGGGGTCAGTGTGTCCGGTCACATCCCGGCCAGACGATGGAGGGGTCAGTGTGTCTGGTGACATCCCGGCCGGACGACGGAGGGGTCAGTGTGTCCGGTCACATCCCGACCCCGGCCAGACGACGGAGGGGTCAGTGTGTCCGGTCACATCCCGGCCAGACGATGGAGGGGTCAGTGTGTCCGGTCACATCCCGGCCGGACGACGGAGGGGTCAGTGTGTCCGGTCACATCCCGGCCGGACGACGGAGGGGTCAGAGTGTCCGGTCACATCCCGACCCCGGCCAGACGACGGAGGGGTCAGAGTGTCCGGTCACATCCCGACCCCAGCCGGACGACGGTGGGGTCAGTGTGTCGGTCACATCCCGACCCCGGCCGGACGACAGAGGGGTCAGTGTGTCCGGTCACATCCCGGCCGGACGACGGAGGGGTCAGTGTGTCCGTTCACATCCCGACCCCGGGCCGGCTGACGGAGGGGTCAGTGTGTCCAGTCACATCCCGACCCCGGCCGGACTACGGAGGGGTCAGTGTGTCTGGTCACATCCCGGCCGGACGACAGAGGGGTCAGTGTGTCTGGTCACATCCCGACCCCGGCCGGACGACGGAGGGGTCAGTGTGTCCGGTCACAACCCGACCCCGGCCGGACGACAGAGGGGTCAGTGTGTCCGGTCACATCCCGACCCCGGCCGGACGACGGAGGGGTCAGTGTGTCCGGTCACATCCCGACCCCGGCCAGATGACGGAGGGGTCAGTGTGTCCGGTCACATCCCGGCCGGACGACGGAGGGGTCAGAATGTCCGGTCACATTCCCGACCCCGGCAGACGACGGAGGGGTCAGAGTGTCCGGTCACATCCCGACCCCGGCCGGACCGACAGAGGGGTCAGTGTGTCCGGTCACATCCCGGCCGGACGACGGAGGGGTCAGTGTGTCCGTTCACATCCCGACCCCGGGCCGGCTGACGGAGGGGTCAGTGTGTCCAGTCACATCCCGACCCCGGCCGGACTACGGAGGGGTCAGTGTGTCTGGTCACATCCCGGCCGGACGACAGAGGGGTCAGTGTGTCCGTTTACATCCCGACCCCGGGCCGGCCAAAGGAGGGGTCAGTGTGTCCGGTCACATCCCGACCCCGGCCGGACGACGGAGGGATCAGTGTGTCCGGTCACAACCCGACCCCGGCCGGACGACGGAGGGGTCAGTGTGTCCGGTCACATCCCGACCCCGGCCAGACGACGGAGGGGTCAGTGTGTCCGGTCACATCCCGGCCGGACGACGGAGGGGTCAGAGTGTCCGGTCACATCCCGACCCCAGCCGGACGACGGTGGGGTCAGTGTGTCGGTCACATCCCGACCCCGGCCAGACGACGGAGGGGTCAGTGTGTCCGGTCACATCCCGACCCCGGCCGGACGACAGAGGGGTCAGTGTGTCCGGTCACATCCCGGCCGGACGACGGAGGGGTCAGTGTGTCCGTTCACATCCCGACCCCGGGCCGGCTGACGGAGGGGTCAGTGTGTCCAGTCACATCCCGACCCCGGCCGGACTACGGAGGGGTCAGTGTGTCTGGTCACATCCCGGCCGGACGACAGAGGGGTCAGTGTGTCTGGTCACATCCCGACCCCGGCCGGACGACGGAGGGGTCAGTGTGTCCGGTCACAACCCGACCCCGGCCGGACGACAGAGGGGTCAGTGTGTCCGGTCACATCCCGACCCCGGCCGGACGACGGAGGGGTCAGTGTGTCCGGTCACATCCCGACCCCGGCCAGATGACGGAGGGGTCAGTGTGTCCGGTCACATCCCGGCCGGACGACGGAGGGGTCAGAATGTCCGGTCACATCCCGACCCCGGCCAGACGACGGAGGGGTCAGAGTGTCCGGTCACATCCCGACCCCGGCCGGACGACAGAGGGGTCAGTGTGTCCGGTCACATCCCGGCCGGACGACGGAGGGGTCAGTGTGTCCGTTCACATCCCGACCCCGGGCCGGCTGACGGAGGGGTCAGTGTGTCCAGTCACATCCCGACCCCGGCCGGACTACGGAGGGGTCAGTGTGTCTGGTCACATCCCGGCCGGACGACAGAGGGGTCAGTGTGTCCGTTTACATCCCGACCCCGGGCCGGCCAAAGGAGGGGTCAGTGTGTCCGGTCACATCCCGACCCCGGCCGGACGACGGAGGGATCAGTGTGTCCGGTCACAACCCAACCCCGGCCGGACGACGGAGGGGTCAGTGTGTCCGGTCACATCCCGACCCCGGCCAGACGACGGAGGGGTCAGTGTGTCCGGTCACATCCCGGCCGGACGACGGAGGGGTCAGAATGTCCGGTCACATCCCGACCCCGGCCAGACGACGGAGGGGTCAGAGTGTCCGGTCACATCCCGACCCCGGCCAGACGACGGAGGGGTCAGAGTGTCCGGTCACATCCCAACCCCGGCCGGACGACGGAGGGGTCAGTGTGTCCGGTCACATCCCGACCCCGGCCGGACGACGGAGGGGTCAGTGTGTCCGGTCACATCCCGGCCGGACCACGGAGGGGTCAGTGTGTCCGGTCACATCCCGGCCAGACGATGGAGGGGTCAGTGTGTCTGGTGACATCCCGGCCGGACGACGGAGGGGTCAGTGTGTCCGGTCACATCCCGACCCCGGCCAGACGACGGAGGGGTCAGTGTGTCCGGTCACATCCCGGCCAGACGATGGAGGGGTCAGTGTGTCTGGTCACATCCCGGCCGGACGACGGAGGGGTCAGTGTGTCCGGTCACATCCCGGCCGGACGACGGAGGGGTCAGAGTGTCCGGTCACATCCCGACCCCGGCCAGACGACGGAGGGGTCAGAGTGTCCGGTCACATCCCGACCCCAGCCGGACGACGGTGGGGTCAGTGTGTCGGTCACATCCCGACCCCGGCCAGACGACGGAGGGGTCAGTGTGTCGGGTCACATCCCGACCCCGGCCGGACGACGGAGGGGTCAGTGTGTCCGGTCACATCCCGACCCCGGCCAGACAACGGAGGGGTCAGTGTGTCCGGTCACATCCCGGCCGGACCACGGAGGGGTCAGTGTGTCCGGTCACATCCCGGCCAGACGATGGAGGGGTCAGTGTGTCTGGTGACATCCCGGCCGGACGACGGAGGGGTCAGTGTGTCCGGTCACATCCCGACCCCGGCCAGACGACGGAGGGGTCAGTGTGTCCGGTCACATCCCGGCCAGACGATGGAGGGGTCAGTGTGTCCGGTCACATCCCGGCCGGACGACGGAGGGGTCAGAATGTCCGGTCACATCCCGACCCCGGCCGGACGACAGAGGGGTCAGTGTGTCCGGTCACATCCCGACCCCGGCCGGACGACAGAGGGGTCAGTGTGTCCGGTCACATCCCGACCCCGGCCGGACGACGGAGGGGTCAGAGTGTCCGGTCACATCCCGACCCCAGCCGGACGACGGTGGGGTCAGTGTGGTCGGTCACATCCCGACCCCGGCCAGACGACGGAGGGGTCAGTGTGTCGGGTCACATCCCGACCCCGGCCGGACGACGGAGGGGTCAGTGTGTCCGGTCACATCCCGACCCCGGCCAGACAACGGAGGGGTCAGTGTGTCCGGTCACATCCCGGCCGGACCACGGAGGGGTCAGTGTGTCCGGTCACATCCCGGCCAGACGATGGAGGGGTCAGTGTGTCTGGTGACATCCCGGCCGGACGACGGAGGGGTCAGTGTGTCCGGTCACATCCCGACCCCGGCCAGACGACGGAGGGGTCAGTGTGTCCGGTCACATCCCGGCCAGACGATGGAGGGGTCAGTGTGTCCGGTCACATCCCGGCCGGACGACGGAGGGGTCAGAATGTCCGGTCACATCCCGACCCCGGCCGGACGACAGAGGGTCAGTGTGTCCGGTCACATCCCGACCCCGGCCGGACGACGGAGGGGTCAGTGTGTCCGGTCACATCCCGACCCCGGCCAGTCGACGGAGGGGTCAGTGTGTCCGGTCACAACCCAACCCCGGCCGGACGACGGAGGGGTCAGTGTGTCCGGTCACATCCCGACCCCGGCCAGACGACGGAGGGGTCAGTGTGTCCGGTCACATCCCGGCCGGACGACGGAGGGGTCAGAATGTCCGGTCACATCCCGACCCCGGCCAGACGACGGAGGGGTCAGAGTGTCCGGTCACATCCCGACCCCGGCCAGACGACGGAGGGGTCAGAGTGTCCGGTCACATCCCAACCCCGGCCGGACGACGGAGGGGTCAGTGTGTCCGGTCACATCCCGACCCCGGCCGGACGACGGAGGGGTCAGTGTGTCCGGTCACATCCCGGCCGGACCACGGAGGGGTCAGTGTGTCCGGTCACATCCCGGCCAGACGATGGAGGGGTCAGTGTGTCTGGTGACATCCCGGCCGGACGACGGAGGGGTCAGTGTGTCCGGTCACATCCCGACCCCGGCCAGACGACGGAGGGGTCAGTGTGTCCGGTCACATCCCGGCCAGACGATGGAGGGGTCAGTGTGTCTGGTCACATCCCGGCCGGACGACGGAGGGGTCAGTGTGTCCGGTCACATCCCGGCCGGACGACGGAGGGGTCAGAGTGTCCGGTCACATCCCGACCCCGGCCAGACGACGGAGGGGTCAGAGTGTCCGGTCACATCCCGACCCCAGCCGGACGACGGTGGGGTCAGTGTGTCGGTCACATCCCGACCCCGGCCAGACGACGGAGGGGTCAGTGTGTCGGGTCACATCCCGACCCCGGCCGGACGACGGAGGGGTCAGTGTGTCCGGTCACATCCCGACCCCGGCCAGACAACGGAGGGGTCAGTGTGTCCGGTCACATCCCGGCCGGACCACGGAGGGGTCAGTGTGTCCGGTCACATCCCGGCCAGACGATGGAGGGGTCAGTGTGTCTGGTGACATCCCGGCCGGACGACGGAGGGGTCAGTGTGTCCGGTCACATCCCGACCCCGGCCAGACGACGGAGGGGTCAGTGTGTCCGGTCACATCCCGGCCAGACGATGGAGGGGTCAGTGTGTCCGGTCACATCCCGGCCGGACGACGGAGGGGTCAGAATGTCCGGTCACATCCCGACCCCGGCCGGACGACAGAGGGGTCAGTGTGTCCGGTCACATCCCGACCCCGGCCGGACGACAGAGGGGTCAGTGTGTCCGGTCACATCCCGACCCCGGCCGGACGACGGAGGGGTCAGAGTGTCCGGTCACATCCCGACCCCAGCCGGACGACGGTGGGGTCAGTGTGTCGGTCACATCCCGACCCCGGCCAGACGACGGAGGGGTCAGTGTGTCGGGTCACATCCCGACCCCGGCCGGACGACGGAGGGGTCAGTGTGTCCGGTCACATCCCGACCCCGGCCAGACAACGGAGGGGTCAGTGTGTCCGGTCACATCCCGGCCGGACCACGGAGGGGTCAGTGTGTCCGGTCACATCCCGGCCAGACGATGGAGGGGTCAGTGTGTCTGGTGACATCCCGGCCGGACGACGGAGGGGTCAGTGTGTCCGGTCACATCCCGACCCCGGCCAGACGACGGAGGGGTCAGTGTGTCCGGTCACATCCCGGCCAGACGATGGAGGGGTCAGTGTGTCCGGTCACATCCCGGCCGGACGACGGAGGGGTCAGAATGTCCGGTCACATCCCGACCCCGGCCGGACGACAGAGGGGTCAGTGTGTCCGGTCACATCCCGACCCCGGCCGGACGACGGAGGGGTCAGTGTGTCCGGTCACATCCCGACCCCGGCCAGTCGACGGAGGGGTCAGTGTGTCCGGTCACATCCCGGCCGGACGACGGAGGGGTCAGAATGTCCGGTCACATCCCGACCCCGGCCAGACGACGGAGGGGTCAGAGTGTCCGGTCACATCCCGACCCCGGCCAGACGACGGAGGGGGTCAGAGTGTCCGGTCACATCTCAACCCCGGCCGGACGACGGAGGGGTCAGTGTGTCCGGTCACATCCCGACCCCGGCCGGACGACGGAGGGGTCAGTGTGTCTGGTCACATCCCGGCCGGACCACGGAGGGGTCAGTGTGTCCGGTCACATCCCGGCCAGACGATGGAGGGGTCAGTTGTTGTCCTGGTGACATCCCGGCCGGACGACGGAGGGGTCAGTGTGTCCGGTCACATCCCGACCCCGGCCAGACGACGGAGGGGTCAGTGTGTCCGGTCACATCCCGGCCAGACGATGGAGGGGTCAGTGTGTCCGGTCACATCCCGGCCGGACGACGGAGGGGTCAGTGTGTCCGGTCACATCCCGGCCGGACGACGGAGGGGTCAGAGTGTCCGGTCACATCCCGACCCCGGCCAGACGACGGAGGGGTCAGAGTGTCCGGTCACATCCCGACCCCAGCCGGACGACGGTGGGGTCAGTGTGTCGGTCACATCCCGACC
>NW_026779942.1:0-62658 GCF_030144855.1 Hypanus sabinus
CCAACTCATCCATGGAAGGCAATGACCTCAATAGTGAACCCTGTTTGCCAGTCGATGACCATTTGTCAGTATTTCATCTGCTTTTATGGCACAGCCTCGTTCGACAATTGCAGTTCAACCTCCAAGAGCACTCGCGCATTTTCAGATGTGATTCGCATGCCATTACAGCATGAAACTAATGCCCCCAGTTTATTCCATTCCATGGATCGGTCATTGGCATTTGGTAATTCATGATTTGTTTTTGTCAGTGTACGTCACGTGACAGGTGTTGTTTCAAGTTCTGAAATAGAAACATATAGATAACGAACACCCTCGGACTTTAGGTCAAGAGTAAATGTGTTAATTTTCAAGATCGAGGTTGTGGGGGTGTGAAAAATAAGTTAAATTTTGGCGCGTGAAACACTAGCTTGTCTTTAGGGTTTTATCGCACTAGGACGAGAAAGGAATCCGGTTATCACCATGGAAACATGCAGCGGGCAGTTCAGTCGGTATAAGAGAATTGTGTTTCCATACCAGATCTGATACAGTCTGTCAGATATTCTCCAGGATACACCCGTAGATGTTAATGTGAGTTTTGGGTGACATCACAAATCTGCACAAACTGACATAGTACAGGTTGTAAATACTGGTAAACCTTTCCAAAACACTGCTAACTAATACTGCTCCCCTGTGCCACTACACTAACAATTCCAGTCAATATTTAGGCAATTATAGCCGAGCTGCAAACTACTCTGGTGTTTTTACAATTTCCATAAGCTGGTCGCATGTATTTATTTCTCTTCTGCTAGCGTCTCAAAACCTTTGGAAATTAAAGCGCATAATATCTCAATAAGGCCCCCCCCCCCATCAACTATCCGCTACATCTCGAAAGCTGCCCAGAGGAAGGTAGGTCATTGGTAGTGTCGATGAATTCCTGCATCAGTGTCGCTCAGGGTGGAGTACAGTGCTGGGTGTGCAACCACGCAACCAGCTGCTGAGTGTTCTTGTACAGGCTCGTATGCACGACATGTTTATAT
Organism: Hypanus sabinus; assembly: GCF_030144855.1. Classification (NCBI taxonomy): domain Eukaryota; kingdom Metazoa; phylum Chordata; class Chondrichthyes; order Myliobatiformes; family Dasyatidae; genus Hypanus; species Hypanus sabinus. The sequence continues at coordinate 1,017 of NW_026779942.1, forward strand.
GATAGTTACACCCTCCTTTTTCTCAACACGCGGAGTAGCAGCAGGGTTTGATTTCTGATTATCCACCTCCCTGCCCTGCCGTGCTGGAGCAACACTGGTCAGTGTACATGTAGTCCAGAGCTGGTTTGCACAGGTCTGTGTTCCGGTAGTGGTGCAGGCGGTTGGTGTACTCAGCGGCCTAGAATGATCGGCTCTGAATGCACAGTGAAATGTGAGATTGTTCGTCTCTTTCCCGCTAAGCAAATATGAGTGTTCGCCAAGCAGAGTTGCGTTTATTTGGATTCATGTCCCTCCATTTTGGTGCCACAATAGTCCAGAGCTGGTGATGTCTATCGTTCAGAGTTACAGTACAACGCAGCTCTGTATTATCAATGTTATATTTTGATCACTCTCGGCACTTGTATTAGACTCTTGTGATGGCCTGTACAAATACTGGCCAGACCTGTGCTCTGGCACCTCTGTCTGCTTGTTTGCAGTGCTATTATGTTTAGAGAAGTGTGTTCTTGTTACACAAACTAATCTTGTATATCGTCCCCAGTCACGTTCCTGCAGCTCGGCAGGATAAATCTCCTGGAGGATCTGACCACTTTAGCTCTGAACACTCTGATGGGTTGTTCCCAGCATCCATGCAGGAATGTCCCAGATGAAAACGACAGTCAGAGTCGAAATAACAATTTCATCACATGCCCACTGGGCTTCAAATCATTCACCAATATACATTTAACAGTACAGTACAGGAATAGACCTCCACACCCTTCCCCAGCTCACTGTGTGTGTGCTGTCAATGATGACAATTTAAGCTGCATATGTGCCTGCATGTTTTCCGCGTCCGCCACAGTTATGCTCCCTGATCGAACACCACCTCCTCCGTAGTATCAACGCGTCTGAGAATATCACCATACGCGCTTCCTGATCTCATTCTCCCTCTCTCTGTCTCTGTCGCTCTTCCTCTTGCGCTCTGCCTCCCAAGCTGTCTCTCGCAATGCCTCTTCCTCTTTTCCCCTCCCTCAGGTATCTCATTTGCAACCTTCCTCTTTCTCCCTGTCTATTTCTCTACTCTCCTATATTTATTTTTCTCTCTCTTGCAGTTAAAAGTAAAAGCAATTTTGTTCTATCTTAATGTGTAAAACAGTAAAAAGTCTGTTGCTGGAAGATAGTTGAAGAACCTACAGTTAAAGAAAGAGGAGTAAACAAGAGTGCAAGAGGGAAGGAAAGCGCGAGTTATTACGTGAGCAGGAGTGGTTGGTACTGACGGAAATATGCTCCAGGATCAGGTAGTTTTGTCAGAACCTGAAGACTGAGGGTAACAGGTTCGCCTGAAAAATATAAAGGTGGGAGGTGAGTGCAAAGCCGATTTTGGTGTAAATTTGAAAAGAGTCAACCTCTCGGGCTGACACCTTTCATCGAGACTCTGATTTTGGGAACGCTGTTTGTTTTGTAACTCTGATCATCACTTTGTTTAACTGTACACACAAGGCAGGTTGCAGTCAGCAAGAAGACAGCCGAATTATAAATCTTTATGTCATTCATTTCTGACGTTTCTTGAGCTTCAACACAGGATTCCGCTGGTATATCACCGCATTCCTTAGTTCCTCCCGGAATTTTCTCTGGGTCAGGACGTAAAAGCACGTTTTAGAAAAGGAACTGAGAATCTGCAGCATTCCGGATGTCGTTTCTGTGATGTAACGGTGATCAGTAACAGAATAAGCAAAACTCTTTGAAATCGTTTGATAGATATAAAGTATCACTTGTGTTACCCACAACAATATGAAGCTACCGGTAATGCTGAAGAGCAAAACGATAGATTTGCGTCGTTCTCCATCTCCCGGTCCTTGTTATTCTCTGCACTCTTTTGTCCCCGGAGCCCCCTGCGGGCTCGACTGGCCGCTAAAATACTTCTGGCAGTCAAAGTGTTGAAAAACAAATTTAGAAAGAATGGGACATAAGCAGTAAAATTGCGGTGAAATATCGCAAATGCAGCGCATGAGAGAGGGTTTTTGTAGCTCGGTGTAAGAACACAATACCAGGGAACACCATTAATTATGACCTTATGCTCTGATGCAAAGCCCCAGGGGACATTCTACAAACTGGCCAGCACACTCACTATCCCGATGACCACAGCCGCCGTTCTCTCGGTGCAATGTTTTGTTTTCAGCTTCTTACAGCAAACAGCCACAAATCGATCGACTGTGAAAGCGACAGTCAGCCAGACAGAGGTCGCAGTGCTCGCAGAAACCAACCAGAAAAGGAGTTTACACACAGGAGTTATGATCAGGAATGACTGGGGAAAATAATACAAGCAGTCCATCCCAAAAGCGGATCCGAGATAACGACCAGGATATCGGCCACTGCCATTTCCATCAGGTAGCGAGTGACACATTTGGAGAGACCGCACTTTCCTCGATACAAGTTTGCAATCGTCATCAAGTTCCCTGGAACAGGAGCCGAGAAAAGCAAGAACAGAAAATACAGAGCAGAAACTAATTCAACTGTTTGAGTGGATCCTGCAATATTTCCAGTTCATTGTCGCATTTAGTGAAAGTGTCAGGAGAGGGCGCATGTCCTCACGATATAGAAGAGGATTTACACTGTAAAATGAAGTCAACTAATTCTGAATTCTGAAGTAGCAGAGTAAATATAAAGCCCGGTTATCACCCTCCTCAGAGTTTTTTTTTTCACCGTTGCCTTCGCGTCACGTTGGATGAAATTAGTAAATCCGGACCCTGATGGCGAGATGCATACATTCCCACGATTCCCCTTGTCAGCGGCAGAACAGCCGGAGTGAGGAACAATGACGGGAAATGTTATAAACACTCGTCCAGCCAGAACAGAATATGTGGAATAACATTTAAATTGTCTCTTCTCAGGAGCGCGTGCGCACACACACACAAGCAGAGATGCGAAAGAGAGAACAAGGTCGGGTGACAACGGTCAAATGACGATGTTACTGTTGCACAAACTGAAGAAAATCTGCAGAAGTGGGAGGTCCAAGGCAACACACAGTGAGAACAGGAACAACTCTGCTATGAATTGTTGCTGATGAATAGAATTTTGTGAGCATGTCAAAGCTGCCTGAGGTCAGACGAAAGTTGTTAAGAAATATTTCATGCTGCCAAGTAATGGGCAATCTGGTTAAGTAATTCATCCTGTACCTGTCTGTCTCTGCTAAAGTGTGAGAATGTAAGGTTCATACACTTTTACACATTTCGTCCATACATCTGGCACTGAATCATCATTTGTGATTCATGTTTTCTTCAATTTACATTTTACACAACTAAATTAATCAATACCCCCATGCACACACCCCAAACATGTTATCCCCAAGTACGTGAGCTGCCCATATCCATGCTTTTGTGGGTGTATCTGGGGCTTCAGGTGATTTGGCGTGATCTTGATATGTCTACGGATTCGGCGGTCTCCTCATGGATTTTGAGATGCTTTGGGATTTTGCTGTCAAGGCAGCCATCTCGTGTTTGAAAGCCTGGGTCATCTAATGTGTGGGTTGAGGTGGTCATGCATTTTGCGGTGCGCTCTTATTTAGAGATCTGCGAAGATTTGGGGGTTCACACGGATTTTCGTAATCTGTGCATATTTAGGTGTGTACAGTTGAATATTGGGGTACACAGGGGTCTGTGGTGTGAAGCAAATTTCAGTGTGTCTGCCGATCTGTAAACCCTTTTCGGGCATTTGTGAGAATTTTTTAATGTCGGGACAGCCATTTTCTGAACTGGCTGAAATGATTCCTGCTATGAAATAATCCATTATCCATTTGATAGTGTCAGCGTGTTTTCGGTGCGCACTGATTTGGGGATTACGCAGATTTATGGGGATGTTTTCGGAATTCTAAGATCTCACAGAGTTTTGGTGTCTGCGAATTTGGAGTTGTCTAAATTTTGCATCATTTACAGATACTTACATAATAGATATACTTTTAATGTCCAACAGTATTCGTGTTACTTTATGGTGGCGGCAGCAATTTGGTGATCTGTTTGAAGTGATCCTTGCTCTGGGAAAAATCTAATGTGCATGTACGCATATCAATGGGCTTGTGGTCAGACTGAAATTGGGATTGCGCCGGTATAGGTTGAATATGTGGCTCCACGCAGATTTCCTGTACAACCATACTTTTGTGTAGTGGTTGATCTCCAAATAGATTTTGGGGTATATGTGGATTTTTAATGTCGAGTTCGGCGTATTCTGAATTCTTTAAAATGATTAAAATGAGTTTATGCTTTGGGACGTGTCAGAGTGATTAGGGTCCGCGCCGATTTGGGGATAGAGCAGATTTAGGACGTTACCTTCAAATCTGCGAAGCACAATAATTTAGGAAGCCGTCATGTGTACTACTCGAAATTATTATTTTCTGGGATTATGTAAAACGCATTTGAGGTTCCAAGCGGGTTTGATGCACACGTGGATTTTGGGTGTGCTCTTTCTTGAGGATGCGTGTGTATTTGGGGTACACATGGGTTTGAGTTGTGAACTTAATTGGAAATTGCTCAGACTTAAGGGTTTCTTCTCCGATAATGGGATGCAAACCGATTGGGGGTTTGTGCATCTACACTCCATCCGCCGAACAGGCGATATCTCCAAGTGGTCACCCATTTTAATTCCACTTCCCATTCCCATTCCGATATGTTCATTTATTTGTTCCTCCACTGTCACGATAAGGCCTCACTTAGGTGCGAGGAACAACAGCTTATAATCCGTTTGATTAGCTTCCAAACTGATGGAATGAACATTGCCTTCTCAAACCTCTCCTTCACCATTTCCACCCCTTTGTCCCTCTCACTTAATATCTCCTTGTCCGCCATAGCCTCCCTATGATCCCACTCCCCTTACCCCATTTTTTTCTTTCTTCCATAGCTTTCTGTCTCTTTCTGCAATTAACTACCTAGCACTTTGCTTCATCCTTCCACCTCCAAGTTTCACCTGTCATCTGGCGTTTCTCTTTCCCCTCTCATCAACTTTCAAATCTACTCCTCGGCTTTTTTCCCCCCAATCCTGCTGATGGGCTCCGTCCCGAAATGTCGAATGTTTTCATTTCCATAGATGCTGCCTGGCCTGAGAGGATTCTCCAGAATTTGGACTAATCAACCCCCCACCCTTTTTGCTAGGTATTCAGTTATATGGGGCAGTAATGTACAGCATACAAGTCTGCATATACTGGTGCCTTTGACACAGCTAATCGCATTCAGCCGACTCAAGGAGTTGGGTAACTCTCCAGTTGAATTCTATGCACAGGGGAGAAAGTAAAAATATGGGTGTCTTAGGAATGCATTCCTGTGAATGACCGGGACACGCTGTTTCATTATCACACTGGTCCGTGTTGAGGCTCAGGATTCTATAACATTATCTTTATGGTCAACGATGGTCAAATTCATGTGCACCCTTATACTCAGCAGGAGTATTAAAGTATCTCGAAAATGCGTGTGAGTCCCAGAATCTGCGCACTTCCTTAAGCAAGGACGCACATTGGATGACCCAGACGAGGAATTATGTCAAACACAAAATGGCTGCCTTGACACTAGAAGCCCCACGCATCCCAAAGGTCGTGAGCATATCACCAAATCCGGCGACACACACAGATCAACCCAAATCCTTATGAACTTCCAGATTCACCCACAGAAACGTGACGACTCCATATTCGACGATAAACCCCCAGATCTGCTATCGCCAAATACGAGCGCATCCCCATATTCAAGAACAAACCCCAAAATCCCTGTGCATCCACGTGCACCCCGAGACCCTGTACAACCCAATTTCGCTGACACGCAATACCCAATACCCAATGCAGCGCGCACCCTAAACCCGCTGACACCCCCACATGCCCATGAGATTTTTCCGAGCAAGATACATTCGAAACAGTTGAGAAATTGGCAGACTCGACGTTAACAATCCGCACTCAACACATTCTGGTGCAAATCCTGATCAGCCAACACACCCAAATCTATGTGTATCCCCTAATATGTGTGCACGGCCATATTTGAGACTAAATTTCGAATGATGTCTAAGTTTCTTCCTTAAATCTCACCGGCGGTTCTGTTCTCTCATTCCCTTCAAACTTGCAGCAATTTCTAAAAGCACAGCGCAGTACCGTTAAATGTGAATTTAAAGTATTTTACAGTATTGATAAAGAATTAGACCATTACTCTGTGAAGTAGCCCAGAGCTCCCGATTATCGGAATTTACTTTAGCAGAGGCTTTGCATTGATAAATCAAAACTGCCCGCCATGAATCCAGAAAACCTGTCCACATCACCAAATCAGTGCGCACTCGAAACACGCCGACACACTATATATATGATAGATTATTCCAAGGCAGAATTCATGTCCAACATTTCAGAAACTGGCTGTTTCGACATTTAAAATTCGCACACACCCCAAAATACAATCGCAACTGCCGATCGGTCGACAAATAACTCCCGGAATATACGAACATCACAACATCTAATTACGCCCACGTAATTGACTACAAAATCCAAAATTTGCGCGTATCCCCAAATCCTTGTGCATATTTGCCGCCTACCCCTAAATCTACGAACACCCGAAATCAGTACTCATCCTCATATTTGAGGATTCAACTTTAAATCCGTGTGCATTCTCAAATCCAAGTTCACATCATAGCAGTGTGCACCACTTATACTCAGACACTGCCCAATATCTGAGCGGCCCAATTCAGTGCGCACCCCAAAACCGCTATCTTCCTGACTTGCAGATTAGAGTCCTTTCAAGAATTCAGAGAATGGATGCCTCAACATTAAAACCCGCACACAGCCCAAATTTCACGTGCACCTTCTGATCCGCCAACACGCCCAGACCTTTATCTCACCCCATATCCGTGTTTACATGTACACAATCCCAAATCCATGTACAGCTCAAATATGTGCACCACCACCAGGTGCGCAGCCTAAAATTCATTCGAATATCATACCCACGGAGAAACCCACTTGTGCATTAGATTATCCCAGAGGAAGTATCATTTAAAATACTTTATGTCAAATTTCAAATTACATTCATTAATCTCGTGATCTAAATGAAATGTCTTTGAGATTCGGCACACCTCCAAACCGCAGTCACCCCAAATACGTGAGAAATACATGCGCATCTCCAAATGCAAATACATCCCCACAACTTCAAAACCGTGGACACACACATTCGATTATCTCAAAAGAATAATTTCAGACATACACAAGATGACAAAATCTGTGTCCAACGAGCCCCAAATGAATGTGGGGGTTTCAGCGTGTTTGGGCTGTGCATGGATTTGGTGATGCGCACCAATTCGACGATGCACATGGATTTGGTGATGTTCGCTGATTTGGATTGCCTTTTAGATCATGGGATACATATAGATTTGGTGAGTTGACGGATCAAAATTTGCGTGCCAATTATTAATGTCGAGGCTGCCATTTTCTCAATTGTTTTTATTGATTGTTACTCCGGGAAAATCTGATGTACAAGTGGCGGAGTCCGCGGGTTTCGGGTTCGCGTTGAATTGGCGATTGCGCAATTTTATTTTTTGTCGTCGAATACGGGTTCTACACGGTCTTGTGGTTCATATGGATCTGGGCATGTGCGCTCTCTCGGTAAGGGTTGCAAGCTAATTTAGGGGAGTGTACCGATATAAGGGTGCGCACCTTTTTAGGGACAGCAAATTTAGGGTACTTAGCGAATATGTGAGTCTCCACGTTTTTGTGAGATATCGATTTATCGATTTGGTGACTTACGTAAGGACTCTGGGATACGTGGTGGTTTTTACTGTTAAGACAGCCGTTTTGTATCTGGGTCATCTATTATGCCTGTGGGGTGCTCTCGTCTTTGAGTATGTGCGCAGAGTTGGGGGTGAGGACGGATTTTAGTGACCCCAGTTCGGGGTGTAGTCTTGAATATGGGGCTGCACACGGATTTGGGTTGACACGCAGATTTGGGTGTGTCGCCGATCTGCAAAAGGATTTTGGCGCACATACGGCTTTCTAACCTCGAGATAGTCATTTTCTGAATTGGTTGAAATGTTGCCTGTCTGGGATAATCCATTATGCATCTAGGGTGTCAGCGGGTTTGGTGATGTACACGATCTCCGATGCTCCTGGATTTGGGGGTGTCTTTGGATTTAGGGTCCTGACAAATCTCGCGGTTGTTTCATTGATAGGTTCTTTATTAATCAATACACTTTCAGTTTTCTACTCTGCTCTTGCTGTGTCTTTTAAGTTGGAGGTTGTTACTTTGTGAAATATTTGAAATTATTTCTCCTCTCTGATAACCTAATTTGAAAGTGGGAGGTGTTGACAGGTTCGGAGTGCGCACCCATTTGGGTGTGCATACGGATTTGGGAGTGCACGTGGATTTTTGGATGTCGCAGAAATTGGATATAATGCCAAAATTCAAATTGTTTCTTTTACAGATACTCGGATACACATTGGACTTTAACGTCGTTTTGTTCTTGTTGCTTTTAATGTGAAATAAGCTCTCTTGTGAAATGTTTGTAATGATTCTTGCGCTAGGATAAATAATTGTACATGTAGGGCGGACTCGGATTTGGGGGTTCTCAGAGATTTTAACAAATGCGCGGCGAGTTTGGCTGCACACGGATTTGGGTGGCGGTGGATTGGGGGTCGTGACGAATCACAAGTTTGTTTCACTTATCGATACTTTAATAATAGAACTTGGAACTTTGTTCTAGATTTTTGAACGTGCAGCTGTCTTGTGAACTGTTTGACCTGACTCGGGATTTCGGATAATCCAGCGTGCATGTCGGTTTGTCGTCAGGATTGGGGTGCATATCGATTTAGAGATGAGATCTTATTTGGTCATGCGCACAGATTTATGGTTGAATACGGATTTGGAAATGTGCGCAGATTTAGGAGTCTGTTGTCTAATGTGGAGGTGCACAGGTCACATCCAGTTTTGTCTGTGTCAACCGATCTGGAGTTGCAGATGCATTTCGGGATGCGTGCTGATTTTAATGACGAAACAGTCATTTTCTGATCGATTTGAAATGATTCCAGTCCTGACATAATCTATTACGCATGTTGGGGATCCAGCGTGTATGGAGTGAGCACTGATTTTTTAGGATTACACAGATTTAGGGCGGTGTCGGCAAATATGCCCTCACACACCAGTCTGGGGATGTGAACAGAGTTTGTGATGTGTCCGACAATATAGAGGTGCACACTTATTTGTAACGCTCATTGATGGATGTTTACAGATTTCAGCAAATATGTCCTCACACACTAATCTGAGGATGTGAACAGATTTAGTGATTCAGAATTATTGGATATCTGAAGGTTGTTCCATTCATAGATAATGTCAGAATCAATGCACCTTGAACTTTCAGCAACATTCTGGTAATTTTAAGCTGGAGGCAGGCATTTTGTGTACTGTTCGATAAGATTCTTGCCCTGTGATACTGTACGGTGCAGGTACGGATGTCAGCGGGTTTGCGATGCCCATTGAATTGAAGATTACACAGAGTTAAGGCAAAATATTCAAATATGTAGTTCACACAGTTTTGGCGCTGCGCCTGGATTTGGGCATGCTTCAGATTTAGGGGTGTACTCTGGAATATGGTGTGTACACGGATTAGTAGATGAGCACAGATTCGGGTATCTCGGCGGATTTAGGAGAGCACATCATTTTTGTGTACGTGCGCATTTGCGGTGTATTTGGGGATGTGACGAATATCACGGTTCTGTCATTTGAACTCTGGTGGATCTACAGATTAGGACGTAAGACGAATTTCGAAGCTATTGCCTTGTGGCAGCAATATTGTGCGCTCTCTGAAATGATCCTTGCTCAGGGATAATCCAATCTGCATTGGAATGTGTCAGAGAGTTTGGGGAGAACGAATCTGTTATCGCATGGGGATTTGGAGGAGCACACGAATTGAACTGTCTGTGGATTTTTGTTTGCAACTCATGTGGGAGTTGCTTACGGATGTGATGCTGCGCACAGACTTGGGGGAGGAACTTGGGCTTCGTGCACTTTGATTAGGGGACGCACAAAGAGTTAGGAATTTGTCCGCCAACGTGGGTAGCACCGTAATTTAGAGAAGCACAAAGAGTTAAGGATAGGTATGCCAAACAAATTTGCACATATTTCATGTTTTTCTTTAATATTTTGGTTCACTTGGATCGGTGATGCGCACAGATTTTTGAGCCTTGGCTGGATTTGGGGTGCACACGGATTTCGTGGTGTCCGTCTATCCTATGAGTTTACATAGGAATTATGCAACTCTATTCTCAGATTCCTCTGCTCTCCCGCAGTCCTCAATTCCCTACCGTCTATTGTATAAGTCGACCCAGGTAGGTCCGGCTAAAGTGCAAAGGCTCTTGATCCCATCTGGATGGAATGTCACATTAGATTCCAACTTCAAAATGTTCGGCCCGTTCTTCCAGCTGTTTCACTGACGCTGAAAATTTTCATAAACTACTTCGCTGTCCACTCACGCTCTGAACCTAGGTGTTATCTGCAAATCCATTTTAGCATATTACAATTGACTTATATATCGCTTTCCTTAGAATGTTTTTCAATACGTTTTGGGGTGCACACAGATTTGGGGGAGTCGCTGGATTTGAAGTGCATACTAATTTGATTTGCGGGCAGTGTGCAGATTTTGCGGGTGTAACCATATTTTGTCATTTTGTGAAATGATTTTGGGCTTTTCAAGTCGATGTGTCCACCACTTTCAAATTGTACATAGACAGAAGGGTACACATGGATTACGAGGTGAGCACGAATTTAGCGTATCTGCGGATTTGAAGATGTGGGAATCCCAAAGTACTTCCATTTATAGGCACACACACGCACACACACACACACACACACACACACACACACACACACACACACACACACACACACACACACACATACACACACACACGTACGTGGATTGGGGTGCGCTCTTATTTGACGATGCGCGTATATTTTGGGGTGCACACGAATTTCGGGTTGCGTACAGATTTAGTTGTACGTTGTCGAATATGGTGATGCACATGGATTTCGAGTTACTCACAGATTTGGTTGTGTCAGAGGTTTTGAAGTTGATCACGAATTTATGGCTGTGTGCCGATTTTAAAGTCCAACAGTTCTGAACTGTTTGAAATGAATCCTGCTCTGGGAATATCTGGTGTGAATGTGAGAGGTGTTAGCGGGTTTTGGGTGCACACTGAATTAGTCATTGTGCATATTTAAGGTTGCCTTCTGGAATATGTGGATGCAAATCTATCATTCGATTGAGCAGATTTAGGGGTGTGTTCTCGAGTATGGGACGCACACGGAAATGGTTTTGTGCGTAGATGTAGATCGTCTTTTCGGATATAGAGGAGCACACGGATTTGGGATTAACTGTTTAAACTGTTTCTTAATCTGAGATAATCTAACGTGCATATGCCGTTTTCAGCGGGTTGAATGCACAAGGAATTTGGGGTTGAGCTCTTATTTAGTGGCGTGCGCAGATTTGGAGGTGCACACGCATTTGGTGATGTGTCTGGATTCAGTGGTGCATCGTTTAATACAGAGATGTACACTGATTTGACGATGTGTACAGATTCAGCGGTGTTTTGGGGATGTGCATATATTTAGGGGTGTATAAGCCAATACGAGGATGTTTACCGATCTCGGCGTTCTCACAGATTTGTAGTTTTTTTATCGATTTGGAGTTGCGACGCATCTCAAGGTTGTTTAATTTATAGATACATTTAAAATAAATGAACTTTGAACTTTCAACAGTAATCTTGTTATTCTATGCGGCAACCTGCTATTTTGTGAACCGTTTGAAATATCTCCACACACGGCCCGCTTGGATTTGGGGATGCACATAGATTAGTAGGCGAGCAGAGATTCCTGTGTCTCAGCGGATTTGGGGATGCGCACGCATTCTTGGCTCCGAGCGGAATTGTAATGTTGAGGCCCATATCTTTACCCAGTTATGATCCGGCTGGACTTAGTCAAGCTGCTGGAGAGAGTGCGGAAAGTACAGATGCTGTTTTCTCCCGGTAGGGATCACGTTTTGCTTCAATCTCTTTCAATTATGGAGGACAGCATGTGTATAAATGTCTCTCTCCAGCTTACTTCATCATGATAATCATGACTCCAGTATTTCTACTATTTTATTTAATGTTTCCTAATTGTACATGTGATTTCTTAAAATTATGATTTCTCGCCTCGCAGCAGTGAACCATCTGATTGTCCTATCAGAGTTCTCTTTGGGAACTAATTGACTTGATTAACATTTCTGATCTAGCTATTGTTTACGATCGCACTTAATGAGAAAAAAGGTGGTCATTTTCTGAAAAGTTTGAAATGATAACCTCATGTGAATGTGGATGTGTCAGCGGGCTTGGGTGCACACTCAATTAGGAATTGCGCAGATTTAGGGCAGCATCGGCGAACATGGAGGTGCATGCTGCTTTGGGGTGCAAGCTGTTCTGTCAGAATCGGGAAGAAGGGTTGACAGGTTCGCCTCAAGGCACAACTTAAGCGGGACGAGGGTGAGATACAAAGGAGATTTTTCTGGGATGCTAAGTCTGGTGGTGCCGACGCGATCGACTGTACATATTTGTTGTATAACTGTAAGGCAACACACACAAAATGCTGGAGCAATTCAGCTGATGGATGGCAACTTTGGAAAAGAGTAAACATTCAACTATTCGGGCCGACAACCTTCATGATTTTGTGTGTGTTGTTCTGTATTTCCAGCATCGACTCAGCTCATCATATTGTTTCCGTTAAATTACAAGTGGGAGTGCAGAATAGGAGCGTGAAGGCAGCTAAATTGTAGTAATGCATTGCATTTAGTTTTATCTTTTAATGAGTTTCAAAATCCGACTCAGTGGATACGTCACCACATTCTTGAGATCATCTCGGAATTTGCTCTGCGTCAGGGCGTAAATACACGTGTTGGTGCAGGAACTGAGAATCTGCAGCATTCCCGATGTCTCTTTGAGAATGTAAACGAGATTCACGACAGAATAATAAACAAAACTCATTGAAATCCGTTGATAGATGAAAAATACCAAACGTGCTCCCCACAACATTATGAAACTACCCGTTATGCTGAAGAGCAAAACGATGGATTTCCGTCGGGTCTCTATCACGCGGTCCTTGTCATTTTCTCCACTCTTTTGTCCCCGGATCCTTCTGCGGGCTCGACTGGCCACTAGAATCCGCCTGGCTGTCAGAATATTGAAAAACAAGATCAGGAAGAATGGGACAAAAGGGGTAAAAATGCGGTGAAACATCTCAAATACCACCCATGAGGGAGAGTTTCTGTAGCTCGGTGTAAGAACACAATACCAGGGGACACCATCAATTGTTATCACAGGCTCGTTTACAAAGCCCCAGGGAACACTCTCCAAACAGGCCAGCACACTCACTGTCCCGATAACCACAGCCGCCGTTTTCTCGGTGCAATACTTTGTCTTCAGCTTCTCACAGCAAATAGCCACAAATCGATCGACGGTGAAAGAGACAGTCAACCAGACAGAGGCATTAGCGCTCGCATGAATCAGCCATCTAGCGATACGGCAAACAGGAGTGATGAACAGGAATGATCGGCGAAAATAAAGCCAGGCAGTCCACGTCAGGAGCGGAAGCGAGATAACGACCAGGAGATCGGCCGCTGCCATTCCTACCAGGTATAGAGTTACACATTTGGAGAGACCGCACTTATCTCGGGACAGGATCACAATCGCCACCAAGTTCGCTGAAGAGAGAGGGGAAATAGGAATTTGAGAAAATACTCAGTAAAACCCATTGCCGCAGTTTTCGGGGATCATTCAATGTTCCGGGTTTATTGTTGCATTCAGCGGTAGGAGGGTGCAGAGAGGGTCAAGAGCTGGCTGAGTTTACACATTAAAATAATGTCACATAATTAAATTTGGATTCCTTTCTGATGACCAAAAATATGAAGAGGCAGCGGACAGATGAAACTAGGTACCCTGAGAGTCAGTACGGTTTGAAACATTTTTATCGGTTTCATCCGCGTCTGATATGAATGAAATGAATCAATTCGGACGCCGATGGCGGGATTCTTGCATTAAACAATCATCAACTTCCCTGTGACTCCCTGTCAGCGACAGAACAGCCGAAGGACACAACAGAAACAGGAATTCCCGGAACCTCTCATCCAGACAAAAATAGAATATGTGGGAAAGCAGTTAACGTGTATTTTCTGAACTGTTTTCAGAGAGCCCCCATGACACGACTTTCTCTTACTCTTTCTATACAAGCTGACTGTGACTTTGTGTTTCCAGCATTTCCCGTGTTTGTTTCCTATTCCAGCAATTGCCAGCTCGCCGACTTTCTAGCAGAACTTTGACTGAGGCAGCAGTCACAGCCTACTCTGATACAGCCTCTCAGATATACTTGACGCCCCCGACTGAATCCATCACAGGGAAGCGGGGAGCATAATTCAACATCCAGTAGCAGGCACGGTGACACAGACAGATGATTGTAGCGGTGTCAGATGTGGATATATTGTAATACATTTTGCAGTATTTATATTTATTTGGATAATATAATACATTTCACAGTGTTGGTAGTTATGAATCCACACGTCGGATTTGTTAATTGATCAGCAACGACGTCATTGTGTTGTCCAGCAACTGCTTCACTTTCTGTCACACCGCTCACTTTTACTGAAAACCCTCAATCTTCCGGCTGCAACAGGGAGCTCCTCAAATTTGCTGAATCGTTACCACGAATCGATTATTTCATCATGACACGTACCTCACACAACCTCTCATATACCAATGCAGTCAATCAATTAGCATAATCTCCGCGGCAGTATAAACACAGTATTTGCAAATGCAGTGTAGCTGCTTCGAGACCAATAGCATAGACACCCGAGCATCACATTATTGAAAACAAACCACTGGAAGATATCTGCCTGTCCCACCGAGGTCTTCCGATGTTGGCGGATTCGCTAAATTCTTACAGCGGATTATTTTTAGATCCAGATATCAGAATCCACAGTCGCTGGCTTTGATTCCATCCCTAGAATGTCGAATACTAACACTGGTCATGAGGTTGTGGAAGCCAGTGACAGAAACAATCACTATATAGACATTAACTTCAATTCCCACTAACGGCAGCCGATACCGCAGCTTACCGAGAATTCCAAAGGCTGAAATAAAAGGATAGTAAACTTCTCCTATCCGCAAAAGGGCTGGATAACCCATTTCTGTGATAAACTGCCAATTGTGTTGCTCCTGAATTCACAGCTCCATCGGAAACTCGGAGCTAAAGTATTCAACACGGCCCGCATTTATAGAAATGATCAGTCTCCAGAGACACTGTTATGCCGCTGACTGACAACAGTCACTTGAAAAATCATGGTAATTCAGCACCATTCATTGTCCGACAAAAGACAGGCACTTCAAAATTCCTCGGCATTACTTCCGCGGTTCCTCACCTACTGAGAAGAATGCCGGAGCTCCATTGATAAACACCCGAAGCAGCCACATTTACAGATTTCACTTTTTTCCTCCGCGAAATTAACCACTTGTGAACAAAGTTCAACGACACTTCCGAACCCAAATTTCCTTCCCTGTGGTTTTCAATTTTCAAGATCATCCTGGACGCACGCACACACACGCGGAATGGCCGTGTTCGGATGACCGCGATGCTGATGTAGTAAAGATGACAAAACTTGCAGATGCTGGTAATCCTCAGGGGAAGGCACCACACACAAAGCGCTGGGAAAAAAATCTTGAGATGTTGCTGATGTAATTGGATCTTAAGAGCATCTCAGACCTGCCAGAACGGAAAGGAAGAACTGCTTCGATCTGCAAAGGGAATATTCAATAATAAATATTAAACAAAGGACTCGAAATTGGGAAATGAATCGACGTAGGATGGATGAAAGTGAATGAATGAAAGACAAGCATCATATGCTATATTATAACTGTGAAAAAGACAGAGGGTCAGACCGACAGATTGACAGTGGCACACGCTGCAACGGCCGCTTCACACAACCGTCTGGCACATACCTCTCCCTCACTGACCGAGTTTCCTTCTCCTACCAACAGGGAAAACTTCAATCAACTCCGATTTTCCCTCCTGTGGAGTCACCAGAGCAGTCGCTCCTCTCTGACACGCAAGGTGTTTTACAAAGCACAGAGACACCGACAGCTCATTAGTTCCCACAGTTTCAGACACTAGAGAGATTCAGGTACAATCCCACACTGAACTCAAGACACAGATTACCAATACAACGGCTACCCTGAAAGACAGGTGGATAATATTTCCATTGACCTCGGCACCACTGTCCTACAGTATAGACACAGACCCAGTCTCCAAATCCCCACCCACGGGCTTAGCAGTGACAGTGTGAGCTCAGTATTGGACGTACCGCTGGAAAAATGGAAAATTATGAATGTGGTATTGGAAGAACTTAAGAAAGTTTCGGATAAGAGCGCGAGGAGGACATTTTGTCTGTGATGTTGGGCTGACGTAAGTAAGCCAGTGATGCCTCATTAAGCTAATCCCTCTGCCTGAATGCACGTCACATATTATTTCCAGGTCTGCGCACAGTTCCTCAAGAAAGTTATTCTTGCAACAGAGTGTGACGAATGAGGAGCAACTCCGATGGAAAGAAGGGTACAGAATCGCCAAGGCCCCACCCCCCCCCCCCCATCCTTTTGGAGAATCGCAAATCGCTACTATTCCGATGCTGTTATCAACGGAAATGAGAGATATAAACAGCTCATAACAAATTTATGAGCGAGGGGTACAGCACAGGTTGGAATGTTTCCTATTGACAAACAGAGAGATTACTGCTATTGTCTCTTAGAGAAGGATTCGTGTATTGAGTACTGCTCTATTCATTGAAACTCCTCAGGGGGCAACCAGAGTGGTCTGGTTGAGGGATTTCATCATCCCAACCTGGTTGACTTCTGAGACCCCGTGAGTGGGGGATAAAAGTAGGGATCTGGAGAACACCACTCAGACGCACCAGAAGAGATGCTACGAGACCGGTGGGGGCTGGTGTGTGTGTCCACCCTTGCCTGGGTGACGGATCAAGACCGTAAAAGTAAAGTTGGCAAGTTACTCTCTCTCTCTCTCTGTCTCTCTCTCTCTCTCTTTCTCTCTCTCTCTCTCTCTCTCTCTCTCTCTCTCTCTCTCTCTCTCTCTCTCTCCAACTATTGCAACACAGTGAACAACAACTACTGCAGCCTGTATGAACTGAACAGAACTTTATATTTCCATCAGACTATTCATTATCCCCTAGACAACGATAGAGCTTATTTCTTATTGATTATTATTAAACCTGCACTTTTAGGTTTAGTATTGATGACGTATATTATCTGAATATTTGCATTGATATTACTTTTGTGTATTTTTACTAATAAATACTGTTAAAAATAGTTTCATCAGACTTCAACAGATACTCCTATCTTTGCCAGTAAGACACCCAGTTACGGGGTTGGTAAGAAGAGAGTGAAGGGTCTATTCCTCACACTGAACTGACGGCTGCAAGCGACGGCAGGCTGTCTTTGTGACGGGCGAGTGCATGAGCTGGGCCTGTATTCTCTGGAATTGTGAGGAGAATTAATGGATTCTGTCAGGTAATTCGACCGACTGCTGGGAGGATGTTTCCCTTGAATGAAAATTCTATTACCATGGGTCATAAACTCAGAATGAAGGAAATGATATTCAGAATGGGGTGGAAAATAAATTGTCCTCATCAGTGATTATTTCTCCAGTTAGTCAGTTCGGTACAGGAAGAGACAATTTAGTCTGTGATGTTGGGCCGATATGATTAAGCCCGTAATGCCCAAATAAACTAATCGCCCTGCCTGCAAGTACTCTATATCTGACTCATCTCTGTGGATTTGCTATCCTATCTCAGACTCTTATAATTACCACTGCCTTCACAACAACGCTAGAACTGCATTCTAGACACCCGCAACTCTCTGCTTTGGTTTGTTTTAATCATTTCCGCACACATCTCCTTTGAACATTTTTCTCTCTCACCTCAACTACATGTCCTCTGTTATCCGATACTTAAATTCTTTGAGAAAGGTTACAGTTGCACACTGTATTTATGCCTCTCCATCGCCCCTTGGTGGCTGCCATTCTGGAAAGAATAACTCAATTTCTTTCAAATCCTCCTTTTAGATCTCCTCCCGATGAAACTTTGCTAAAAGCTTTCCAAAGCCTCGGCTTCTTTCTTATAACGGGGCGACGGAAGCCAATGTTAAACTCCAGACGGAATCTTACCAGAGATGGATAAAGCGGCAACATCACTTCCTTTATGACAAGAATGATGCTCCCAGATATTGCCTTGGCTTCTGCCATCCGGAAAGTACTGTTTAAGTTTGTGCAATTTCAGCAACTTGAGACCTTGTAGACCTTCTCTTATAGGTCCTCCCGATAACCTCCTCTATCCCATTTCCAAATCCTTGTCATCTTCGCTATAATGGAGCGACTGAAACTAAATTCAATATTGCACAGGCAACCTGACCAGAGCTCTATAGAAAACCAAAGTTCTCTGGACGAGGACGAACCGACGGGTGTGAGCTGGTTCTGCGATGTCCCGAGAAGCAATAGGTGGGAGAGTGCTGGAGGACGTTTGCTCTGCACACGGACAGGTGGATACAGTGATCATCCGAATTGAACGGCCACAGCACCTCCTCCCTCAAGCGCAAAGAGCTTGCTCGACAGGAAGCTGAGCATGAAATTCACATTCCGGATAAAAAGGACTAGCCAGAAATGAACGAACGAGAACGAAGGGGTCAATGAGGAAAAGACCAGATTAATTATTTGCTTAAGGGTTTCAATTATCGTAAATATTAGTGAACGTTACGATCATGGGACGGTAGTTCGACTAAATGGCGGGTAAATATGTTTTTATCCAAACAGGCGATGATCTGACGGGAGTGGTTCTGTCTGTTCCCATTGGAGTATCTGGACAGGCGGGGCCATGGGCCGTCCAAACTTTCAGAGAAGTGTGGAGTTAACAAGAGAGTGCTGAATTGGAAGTAGAGTTTCCCGTAACTGACGCCAAAGACTTTAGAGACAAGTTGCTCTCGTTTCTGCGGAGTGAGGCGAAGAAGCTGTCTGATGTGAACGGTCTGATGATTCATTCAGAAGTTGACTTAAATTCTGAACTCGGTTTGGCTTTACTTCTCTGGCTGATAAATGCACAGGTATTTCTTCGGAGAGTCGAAGTTATTGTCGCGTTGGAATGTTCGGTGGCATCAAGTCCACATCCGATGGGGATGAAGAATATGAGGCTTGGGCTGAGCAGACTTCTCCGTTACTGGGTGAATAATATGAGCAAACCGCGAGTGGCAGAGAGCTTATATAGCTGATATAGCGAGTTTCCTAAAGGAGGAAAATCTTTTGCCACATCAGCGAGTTAATTGCAAACTCTGGAAGATGGTATTGCCACTGTTGAAAGCGCAGCCGATCTGACGATGAAGGTCAGGTACATATTTTAGTAATAAGGAGCTATTTGCTTGCCTACATTTTCAGATTGGCGAAGCTGCTGCACTGTTTGATCTACAAAGGGTGCATTCAACTGTATAAGAGATATTGAGGAAAATAAAATTGTGAAGAGCGGGTTGTCACATAACGTGAATGCTCTACGTATTCGAATGACCCGAAAGATGCGGCCTCTTCCGACTTTACTCAGAGATGTTATAGAGCAGGAAAACAAGATGGAGAAGTGGGAGGCCTCCATCATCAGAGCAAAGTTCTCTGTAGAAACCTATGTTACTGAAGCGCCCTTAACGTCACACAAATGTGGGTTTTGCAGGTCGTCGAGAAACATCTGACGACCGACGTAATTGGGATGATCTCGGTTGGAGCTGCCACCAAGCACCAAAGGCCGAATGGTACGTACGCGTGGGTATCTGGTACATGTCACGTGACCATTACGTGATTGAGGCTATACTAGAGATGAGGTAATGGTCTTGTGATGGTGGTGACGTCATCTCCCCGCCAGTCAGAGGTCATGTGATAGTTTTGTTCAACAGGGTACACAAGGAGAACTTTTTACAGTATGTATAATTATATGGATAACATAATACATTTCACAGTGTTGGTAGTTTTGAATCAGCACGTCGGTTTTGTTAATTGATCAGCAACGATGTCATTGTGTTGACTAGCAACTGCTTCACTTTCTGTCACAAAGCTCACTTTTACTGAATATCCTCCGTCTTCCTGCTGCAACAGGGAGCTCCTCAAATTTGCTGAATCATTACCAATAATCCATTGTTTGATCAAGACACTTACCTCAGACAACCGCTCACATACCAAAGCAGACAATCAATTAGCATCATCCCCGCGGCAGTATAAACACAGTATTTGCAAATGCAGTGTAGGTGCTTCGAGACCAATATCACAGAGACCTGAGCATCACGTTATTGAACACAAACCGCTGGAAGATATCTGCCTGTCCCACTGATGTCTTCTGATTTTGGTGGATTCGCTGAATTCTTACAACGGTTTCTTTTTAGATCCAGATACCAGATTCCACAGTCGCTGTTTTGATTCCATTCCTAGAATGCCGAACACTAGGACTTGACATGTGGCTATGGAAACCAGCGACAGAAACAATCATTACATTGGCATTAACTTCAATTCTCCCTTCCCCAACGGCAGCCGAAGCCTGAAATAAAAGGATAGTAAACTTCTCCTATCCGCAAAAGGACTGGATAACCCATTTCCGTGATAAACTGCCAATTGCTTTGCTTCTGAATTCACAGCTCCTTCAGAAACACTGAGTTAATGTATTCAAAACGGCCTTGATTTATAGAAATGATCAGTCTCCAGAGATATGGTTATGCCGATAACTGACTGCAGTCACTTGAACAATCATGGTAATTAAACACCATTCATTGTCTCTGATGTAAATATTGGGCCGATAGAAGACAACTACTAAATTCCTAGGCATGACCTCAGCGGTTGTTCACCTAGTGGAAAGAAAGTCGGAGGTCCATTGACAAACACCCGAAGCAGCCGCATTACAGATACTTTTTGTCCGCCAAATATCAATTTGTAAAAAGAGTTCAACGACACGTCCGACGCCTAGCATTTCTCCCTGTAGTTTTCCATATTCGACACTATGCTTGCCACACACACGCACACACACACGCACGAGTTGACAGTGTTCAGATGACCACGATGCGGATGTACAAATCATGAGTTAATTTGCAGATGCTATAAATTCAAGGCAACACACACAAAATGCTGGTGCAGAGCAGCCGCTCCTCTCCGACATACAAGATGTGTTACAGAGCAGAGACACCGACAGCTCACTAGTTCCCCAGTTTCAGAGAGCAGAGAAATTCAGATACAGTCACACACTGAACCGAAGGCCCAGACGCAGATTACCAATACCACAGATGGTCAGGATTTCCTTTGAATTCTGCACAACTGTCCTACAGGTAGAGACACAGACCCAATCCGAAATCCCTACTCACGGGGCTGACAGTGTCACTGTGACTTCAGGATTGGACACACAGATGGAAAATTGGGAACTGATGAATGTGGTATTGGCAGAACTTAAGACAACTTCGGATAAGCATATGGGCTTCTGGGTAATATGCGTGTGTGTGAATTAGTCAGCAGTACAATGTGAGATGCAGGAAATAAATGGACCACATTCAAACCTTTCGGTAACTCAGGGATTGTGGTAGAGACCCCAGCTGTTCACAGTCTACAGTGGAGATTTGGATATGAGGACGAACTATATTATATCCACGTCGGCTGTTGGAAAGAGCTGAATAGCAGGGCTAGTAGTGGGAAGGGAGCAGCGAGGGCTTGGGGATGCAAACAGAAGGAGTGAAGGTGTAGCAGACGGACAGAATATAGGGTTATTCGGGGACATTCACTCCCAGAGGGACAAACTAGAAAATCAATATTTACATGGGGCCGGAGTGTCCGGTTCGGAGGGCCCTGACGTTCCTGGTCAACAAATCACTAAGAGTTAACATTCAGGTACAGTAAATAATTAGGGAGCCAAACTGATTTTTGTGTTGTGATGCAGGAGAATTGGAGAACAGTTATACGGATGTCTTACTGGGAGGTGCTCTGCGGGGTGCGGTGAGAATGCACCATGAATATTAGATCCAGGTTTTGTCACCCTTCCTTGTGAAACTTATCCCTGTTGAAGAGACGGGGCCGAAACTATCCCTCACACTGACAGTATAGATCCGGGGATGGCACACTTGTTGAGTGGGGGAGAGTGTGTCTGCATTCCTTGGAACTGTGAGGAGAATTGCTGAGATTTTTCAGATCGGTCAGACCAATTGCAGGGAGGATGTTTCCCCTGAACGATGATTACATTACCATTTGTCACAGTCCCAGAATGAAGGAACGGATATTCAGGAAGGAGTGGAAAACAAATGTTCTTAATCAATGATTCTCCTTTCAGTTAAAACATACAAAGGTGCAGGACAGGAGGAAGCCATTTGGTCTGTGGTGTTGGGCTGACGTAAGTAAGCCAGTGATGCCTCATTAAATTAATCCCTCTGCCTGAATGCACATTGAGTATTATTTCCATGTCTAGTCACAGTTCCCCAAGAAAGTTATCCCTGAAACAGAGAGAGCTACGGGACTATTCATTACACTGAGTTGACAGCTTCAGGAGATGACAGGCTGAGCCTGTGTTGTCAGAAATCGTGAGGATCATTGAAGGATTCCTTCAGTTATTTCCGACCGATTGCTGGGAGGATGGTTCGCTTGAATGAAAATTCTTTTCCAATGGGTTTCAGATGCAGAATGAAGGGAATAATATTTACAATGGAGTGGAAAATAAATTTCCCTCATCAATGATTATTTCTCCAGTTAGACATTGCGGTACAGGAAGAGACCCTTAGTCTGTGGTGGTGGGCTGATATGATTAAGTCGGTGATGCATAATTAATTAAATCTCCCTGCCCGCGGTTTGTCTATACAAACACCCAGACACCCGTAAACCTCTGTTTTGTTTTATTTTAAACATTTCTCCCATAAATCTTCTTCGAACATTTTCCTCTCTCATCTCAACTGCATGTCCTCTCTTGATACTGTGAGAAAGGTTACATTTGCTTACTGTATTTATGACTCTTATAAGCCTCTCTATCTCCCCTTGGTGGACCCCAGTCTGGAAGGAATAACACAAGTTCGTGAAAATCCTCCTTTTAGATCTCTTCCCTATAAACCTCTTCGAAACTCTTTCCGAAGCCTTGGTCTCTATTTTATAACGGGGCAACCGAAGCAAATTTTAAACTCCAGACGGAACCTAACCAGAGATTGATAAAGCGTCAACATCACTTCCTTTCATGACAATAAGGATCCTCTCAGTTATTGCCTTGGCTTCTGCCATTCCGGAAAGAGCAATTCAATTTCGTGCAATTTCTCCATCTTGAGGCCTTGTAAATATCCTCCCAAAGTCCCCTTTATAGCCTCCTGTATTCCCTTTCCAAATCCTCGCCATCCACCCTATAATGGAGCGACTGAAGCTGAATGCAATATTCCACGTGCCACCTGACCAGAGTTCTATAGAAAACGGGAGTTCTCTGGACAAAGACGAAACGTGGGGAGTGGGCTTGTTCTGCAATGTCCCGACAAGCAGTAGGCGGGGGAGTGCTGTAGGATGTTTGCTCTGCATGCGGACAGGTGTATAGAGTGATCAGCCGAAGTGAACCGCCACAGCACCTCCTCCCTCAAGCACAATGAACCTGCCCGACAGGAAGCAGAGCATGGTATTCACATTCCGGGTAAACTAGTCACAAATGGACGAGCGAGAACGAAGGGGTCAATGAGGAAAATACCAGATTAATTAATTGCTTAAGGGATTTAATTATCGTAAATATGAGTGAAAGTTACGATCATGGGACGATAATTTGACTAAATGACGGGTAAATATGTTTTTGTCCAAACTGGCGATGACCTGAGGGAGTGGATCTGCCTGTTCCCATTGGAGTATCTGGAGAGACGGGGCCATGGGTCGGCCATACTTTCAGAGCAGAGCGGAGTCAAGCAGAGAGTGCTGAATTGCAAGTCGAGTTTCCCGTAACTGACGCCAAAGACTTTAAAGACAAGCTGATCTCGTTTCTGCGGAGTGAGGCGAAGAAGCTGTCTGATATGAACGGTCTAATGATTCATTCAGCAGTTGATTTAAATTGTGAACTCGGTTTGGCTTTACATCTCTGGCTGATAACTGCAGAGAGATTTCTTCGGAAAGCCAGTTTTGTAGGCTCGGAAAGTTCGGTGGCATCAAGCCCATATCCGATGAGGGTGAAGAATATGAGGCTTTGGCAGAGCAGACCTCTCAGTTACTGGATGAATAATACGAGGACACTGACACTGGTAGAGAGATTAAACGGTCCGTCTGCTGATATAGCGAGTTTACTAAAGGCAGAACATTTATTGCCTCTTCAGCGAGTTACCTGCAAGCTCTGGAAGATGCTATTGACACTGCTGAAAGCGCAGCCGATAGGAGGATGAATTTTAGCCACTAAATTGCTTGCCTACATATTCAGATTGGTGAAGCTGCTGCTCTGTTTGATCTACAAAAGGATGCATTCAACTATTTGAGAGATATTGAGGAAGAGCAAATTGTGAAGAGCGGGTTGTCACATGACGGGATTGCTCTACTTATTCGAATGTCCCGAAAGATGAGGCCTGCTCCATCATTATAATGAATTACTCAGAGAAGTTAGAGAGCAGGAAAACAAGATGGAGGAGTAGGAGGCCTGCATCATCTGGGCAAAGTTCCTGGTTGTGGGCTCTGTTGTTAAAGCGCCCTTAACATCACACAAATACGGGTTATGCAGGTCGTCGTGAAACATCTGACGACCGACGTAATTATGAAGATATCGTTTGCAGCCGCCACCAAACACCAAAGGCCAATAGGATGCCCGACCCACTGGTGCGATGTACCGAGGCGAGGGCTGCTACTGAGCAGCGTCCTTAGAACAGTACAGTGACCAGTGTTTTCTGTTGCAACTGAGGGTAGTATAGACATTTTAACTGGTAGAGCGAAAGACATGAAAGTCTTCGGAAAGTTAATCAGCGGTTAATCAAATAGCAAAGCAAATAGGTAAAACTACAGAGGGACGCAGTGAAGGAACGGGATGACGTTTTCTAGTGGATACGTTACTATCAGTGTATCAAGGCTCAGACTAAAGTTAAAAAAAAATATTCCCGAAGGGTTAGTGGGACCAAGCTCTGATGTATCCAGGCGAATTGAAGGAGATTATGTTAGAGTCATTACTGACCAATGGTTCTGAAGTTACTTTGCTTTGTAGATCCCTTTACATCCGGTGTTTGACACACTTGCCATTGGCGCCAGTGAGTGCCCTTGATATTCCGCGGCTTAGTACTGATGGTTACCCCTCCGATGGTTACTTTTCGTCGAAGCTGAAGTTTATGGAAACATATGTTGGAGTAACTGAGACTATTGACACAACAACGTTGTAGAGCCCGGATTGGATTGAAAAGGATGGAATTTTTATTCTTGTGAGAAGGCGCCAAGGAGAATGAGAAGCGAGAAATACAGAGAACTTTTTGAACACCTTGTCCATTCACCCCGTGTTCAGAGCGGCTTTTGAGAAGGTGCAAGTTCCTGTTAAATATGATGATGAGCGGAAAAGAGGAACTGTGAGTTCTGTCATGTATACGATCTGGGAACAGCTAGAGCAACAGGAAACCCTACATTTGCTGACATTTTCGAAAAGTGGAAACAAGGATTGACTGATAACATGTTGGAACGCGAAGACGCCTTTTCCAATGGAAAATCGGAATTTGAATTCGCCACACTGTTAGAGCAATCGAGGGCACCCTTTTCCGAGAGTGGTTTCGCCGACTGGTTCCAGCAGGGGATCAAGATATTTCTCAGCTACTGAAGTCACTGAAGGAAGCTAATTTTAGTCATGGAGCAGGAGCGCCTAAGCCGCCGGGAGACACGACTGATGGACACGGGGAGAGTCGGGCCAGTAGTCAACTGGGAGACACGAGTGATAGACACGGGGAGACACGGTCCAGTAGTTTACCGGGACACATAAGTGATAGACACGGGGAGACACCATCCAGTAGTCAGCCAGGAGATATGGGTGATAGACATGGAAGACACGGTCCAGTAGTCTGTAAGGGGCACAAGCGCTGATTTAATGCGCAAACCATTCGTTTTCCTGAATCACCGAGAGTAGAGACCCAGAACCGTCACATGCTTCTCGCATGACAAAGCTTTCAACCCTGGAGTGATTTTCATAAACCACCTTTGAACCGTCTCCAGTAACAGCACACCCTGTCTAGGACTAGGTGCTCCAAACTGCTCACAGTACTCAATGGGCATTTCATCCGAAATCTACATCGCTGCATCCATATTCCATTCCTCTCGAAATGATCGCGAACATCGCATTGGCCTTCCTCACCACTTTGGCAAACTGCATATTAACATTTTGGGAATACTGTGCGAGGAACTAGAGTCCATTTACACCTTAGATTTTCCAATTTCCTCTGCGTTGAGAAAAGAGCCTTCTATTTTATTTCTTCTGCTTAAGTGCAGGACCATATGTTTCCTGACAGTATGGTCTATCTGCAACTTCTTTGCCCATTCTCTTAATCTGTCCCCGTCCTTTTGTAGCCTCTCTGCTTCCTCCAGATATCCTGCACCTCCACCTATGTTCATCCTGTCCGCAAACCGGTCCGTATGATCATCAATTCCAACATCCAATTCATTAACATATAAAAGAAAAATATTCATCCATCCATCAGGTCTACTGTATCCTGCATTTCAGTCTGATATTGTGCTACCTCAATTGCAAAACACTCTACATATCATCTAGTACGCCTATATTGTCTAACGTTTGTTCTTATAATATTCGAAATCATGATTACTATCTGCAATAAATGTTTGAGCTTTTCTTGAATAATTTAAAATCGTGCATGTTCGATCCTCTGTCAAGGTGTAATTCATCTGAGAAAAGAGTAAGAAATTACTTAAGAAATAAATCAGGAGGGATAAAAGAAGACATGAGGTTGCTTTTCCAGTCAGGGTGAAGGATAATCCTAAGGTATGTTAAGAGCAAAAGGGTATTTAGAGATAAAATTGGTCCATTTGAAGATCGAGTCGTCGGCTATAAAATAAATTGGAGAGATATTAAATGGTTTTTTTTTGCATCTGTATTTACTAATGAAGCTGGAATGGAGTTTATGGAACCAAGGCAAACAAGTAGGGAGTTCATGGAATTCATATAGATTAAAGAGGAGGAGGTGTTTGCTGTCTTGAGGTAAATTAGAGTAGATAAATCCCTAGGACTTGGCAGGGCATTCCCTTGGACTTTGAAGGAGACTAGTTTCCTGGCAGGGGCCCTGGCAGAAATATTTAAAATGTCGATATCCACGGGTCAGCTGCCGGAGGATTGGAGAATAGCTCATCTAGTTCCGTTGTTTAAAAAGGCTCAAAAAGGAAGCCGGGAAATTATAGGCCGGTAGTAAGTAAATTATTGGAAGGAATTTTAAGAGATAGGATCTACAAATATTTGGATAGACAGGGATTTATTAGAAAAAGTCAGCATGGCTTTGTGCGTGGTTCGTCATGTTTAACCAATCTATTAGGGTTTTCCGAGGAGGTTACAAGGAAAATGGATGAAGGGATGGCAGTGGATATTGTATACATGGACTTCAGTAAGGCATTGACAAGGTCACGCACAGGAGGTTAGTTAGGAAGATTCAGTCACTAGGTATACATGGAGAGGTACTGAATTGGATTAGACATTGGCTGAATGGAAGAAGCCAGACAGTGGTAGTGGAGGATTGCTACTCTGAGTGGAGGCCTGTGACTATGGTGTGCCACAGTGATCAGTGCTGGGTCCATTGATGTTTGTCAGCTATATCAATGATCAGTATGGTAATGTGGCAAATTGGATCAGCAAATTTGCAGATGATATAAAGATTGGACGTGTTGTGGACAGTTAGGGAGGTTTTCAAAGCTTGCAGAAGGATTTGGACCAGTTGAAGGAATGGGCTGAAAAATGACAGATGTAGTTTAATGCGGACAAGTGTGAGGTATTGCACTTCGGAAGGTCAAACCAAGGCAGAACATACAAGGTAAATGGTAGGACACTGAGGAGTGCAGTAGAACAGGATCTGAGAGTACAGCTACATAATTCCCTGAAAGTGTCTTTCAGGTAGGAAGGGTTGTAAAGAAAGCTTTTGGTACATTGGCCTTTATAAATCAATGTATTGAGTATAAGAGTTGGAATGTAATGGTGAGGTTGTACAAGACATTGGTGAGACCGAATCTGTAGTATTGGGTGCAGTTTTGGTCACCTAATTACAGGAAGAATATTAATAAGGTTGTAAGAGTGCTGGGAGGTTTACAAGGATGTTGCCGGGTCTTGAAAAACTGAGTTACAGAGAAAGATTTATTCCCTGGAGCATAGGAGAATGAGGCGTGATTTGATAGAGGTGTACACAATTATTATGGGAATAGATAGAGTGAATGCAAGCAGGCTTTTTTTCCACCGAGGCTAGTGGAGAGAAAAATAAAAAATAGGTCATGGTTTAAGGGTGAAAGGGGAAACGTTTAAAGGAGGGCTTCTTCATCTGGAAAGTGGCGGGAGTGTGGAATGAGCTACCAGATGAAGTGGTGAATGCGGGCTCACTTTTGACATTTAAGAAAAACGTGGAAAGGTATCTGGATGAGAGGGGATTAGAGGGATATGACCCATGTGCAGGTCAGTGGGACTAGGCAGAAAAATGGTTCGGCACAGCCAAGAAGGACCAAAAGGCCCTTTTCTGTGCTGTAATGTTCTACGGTTCTATCTGGTTGTCTCTGAGAGAGGTTATGTCTAAACAAACTCCAGTGGGCTTCGTAGTCGCCATGGATTATTACGTAAAATAACAATTAATATTGCTATTATCATTGTTCTTTCGCTTGACTTCACACAGTTTGTTATGTTACACATATTGAGTGTTTTGGCCGTCAGTGCGGTCCTTCATGGATTTTATTCTGTTTCTTTGTTGCCCGCGGGAAAGTGAATCCCATTGTGCATGGTGATATATGTATATAGATAAGCTATGATGCGAAATTTACTTTCTACTCTGAACTTTGAACCAATTGGGCCGAAGGCTATTTTCCGTGCTGTGCGATTTAAAACATCTCCATTGCAAAACAAGGAAGGGTGGCCTGTTAAACACAAAAAGTGAATATAATCCGGTCCGGAATGATTAATCTGATTTTCCCAAATCCAGAAAGGTGTTAAACGCACGTTACTGAGCTCCACGGTAGATATACGCTTAAGAACGACGATCCAAAATGCCGTTTCAATATAGAGTCCAACAATATGTCTGAATGGCACCGTTGTCATTCTGTCCAAACAACAGCCACGGCTGAGATGGTGACTCAGACACTCTTCACCGAGACCTCTTTCTCATAAAACTCCGCAGCCTGAATCCCATGTAATGTGACCCGTACTTCCACGCTCGGTTGTGAGTAAAACAAAATCTTAATCTTAGTTGCTTTTTTCTCATACTTCCAAACAGACCATGCCTTGATCGCTGCAGTAAAATTACAGTGATTGCATTATAAAAACATCACGTGAAAAACAGAGTATTTGTCAGGAGTGGTGTTCGAACCCACGCCTCCAGTTGGAGACCAGAACGCTCGCGTAAACTAGGAAGCGTTTGTCCCGCCTTAAGTCTGGCGCCTCAGACCATTCGGCCGCACTGATCGCTCTGCAGTACTCTCTCCGCATGAGAGATAAATAGCTGTATTTCGGAATAGTGGGAATGACTGATTTGATGAGAGGGTCTACATGCAAACACACTCGGCACTCTATATCCTGGGATTTTAAATGAAAACGGACGTGATGCATTTTCTCCGGTTGCCGAGCATGTCCGAAATTAGAGCGTACAGCATTGACAGCACTGGAATTGTGCTGCACTTCGTTCAGGCCATCCTCAATAGAGAGGATGACGAGGATTCGGAGAGTGTGCATAAGAGCATCTCCAAGATGCGACATGAATTAGACGGTTTGTCTAAATTTTAACGAAAATTTGGACAAGCTTGTTCTTTCTCTCTGGAGCATCGGAGGTGAGGGGGAAGGGTTCTAACGTTTCTTAGATTTTGAAGCATAGGTAATGGTATAGAATGCAGAAGTTATCTCCATTCCAGGGTTTACATGTTCTAAAACGATCCACTCTTAGGGCATACAATTCAACAAAGAGGGAATCGTTTTAAAGAAGATGTGCCAACACCCTATCACTCAGTGTTGGCAAGACCAAGGACCGATTGTTGTCTTCAGAAGAGGGAAACCCAGAGGTCCTTGAGACAATACTCCTTGGGGGTTCAAAGGCGGAGCGCGACAGTAACTTTAAATTACTGGTATAACTCTTTACTTTCTTAGGAGACTGCGGTGACTCAGCATGACATCAAAACCCTTGATGAACTTATATGGATGTATCTTAGAGAGTATATTATCTGTCTGCATCAAGACGTGGTACGGAAATACCATACCTTTGAAGGAAATTCTTAAAACAAAGTTTGTGAACTTGGCCCAGTACATCACGGGAAATGCACTCCCAAACATTAAACACATCCACTTAAATCCTTGTCATAGGAAAACAGCATCCAACGTCTGAGTTCTGAGGTCTGTGGTCGTCACCCTGCCATGCTCTTTTTGCTCTGCTTCCATCAGGTAGATGGTACAAGAGCCTCAGTACTCGCATCACCACGTTCAACACCAGTTACTACCAATCAGCAATCAGACCTTTGATCAACAGCTGATAATGTACATTCACGTGCCCATCTATTGAATATTCCGACATACAAACATTTCACTTTAAAAACTATTCTATATTGAATAGCTGAGTATGCCAGGAGAAACGCAGCAGACCAGGCCGCATCTTTGGAAAAGCGTGAAGTGTCGACGTTTCGGGCCAAGATCCTTCACCGTGAAATTGTTTCTGAATAAATCACTTACCGGAATTCGGGATACGGTGATCTGTTCTAATGCGAAGAACAGTGTCAAAAGCAAAAAAAAATATCCCCCAACCGTTTTGCTATTCCACTTCAACAAACCAGGTTGTGTTTGCAGAAATAACATTACTTAATACTTAATACTTAAATACTTAAAGACAAATTATGTGAGGAGTTGGATTCGAACGCACGACCCCAGATGGAGACCAGAACACTCCCGTTTGTCGGAAGAGCTTTCATTCCTTGAGTCTGGTGCCTTAGACCACTCGGCCACCCCTGACAATTTTTGAGTTGTGTTGGAGAAGGGAATGAATGCCTGATTTGTAAGCGAAGTTATATACACACAAACACGTATATCGTCCTGCGAATCGGAAATGAAAGCAAGAGTGTTACAGTTTTCTCAGGTTAGGGATCTTCTGTGGAAAATGAAGCTGTTAAAAATTACAATTCGAAGACGCGTGAGACGCGTCTCGACAAGAATTTGGGAAGGACGTTTGTTTGGATGGATAATAATGCATGGAAGACTAATTGTTTTTACATTTAGGGAAGCGGAGAAATAAACGTTTATAGACTGGACTGAATCTGAAAACATTGGGTTGAAGCTTCAATTATACCGGGCATCTCTGCTTTACAGATAGATGTTGGTAAGTAGATTATAAGGCCCAATAATATGATTGTGGATGAAACCGAAGATTTGACAATTCTCACAAGACATAAGAGAAGTTGCAGAAAGGTCTGCTTCATCATTGCATCCTGAATGAGTTATTACAGTCAGAATGCTCAGGGTTGGGTGACTTCCGGGTTGAGCATGGAGGGAGTAGGTGCGTGTAAGTGTGGCTCCCGATTTTTATTCCAAAACTACCTGTTCTTCGTTGTCGTATGCTCGATATAACTGAGCATTGTGAACAACCCGGGAAGTGGCTGGACGTGGACGTGGCAAACAAAATGCAGCTTCGAGGTAAAACAGGGGAAAACGATAACGAAGCCTCGAGCAAAAAAACTGATGTCACAGTAATGGCGCCGATGCACGCTGTTGGACCTGCGCTACCCGATGACTTGGAGAGGCTTCGCTTAGTTATCTTTAGCCTATATAAAAAAGTAGAATAAGTTTTGGTATAAATTCTAAGGAGTTAAGCCGTCCTAGATTAGTTAGAAGGTTGCGTTTGTGGTGAAAACACTGGGGGCTTATGTTTGTAATGCCTCCGATCATCCGCAGTTGGGCAGGTAGATCTAGGTTTCGGGAATTAATCGTTTTTTTCTTGTTTGTGTGAAGGGTTGGGAGAGTTCTGGGGGGGAATTAACATTGTAGCTAGTTCTTTTGTGTGTTACGGATTAGCCAGACTGTCTTTTCATTGTGCGCATTGCGAGTAGTTGTGCCCTCGCATTGTTTTGGATTGTGGGCCCTGTGTGTCTTTCGATACAGTTAACCTGAGGGCTGCAGATGGTGGCCACCCTGTGAGGTTTCTTTTCTGGAAAGTAAAGGGGCTCAGTGGTCCTGTTAAAAAGAGATAACGTTTTCTCTCATCTGACGCAATCAAAAGCAGATATTGCATTTCTACAAGAGACACATTTAAAAGGGGAAGACCATAATGGACTTCGTAAAGCATTGATTAGTCAGGTTTTTCATTCTAGATTTGATAGTAGGTCTCGGCTCTTAAACTCAATCCCACGACTGATGAAGGCCAATGTCCTTTACGCCTTTTACCCACAGAGTCAACCTCCGCAGAAGCTTTGAGAGTCCAATGGATCCGGACCCAACAATCTTTCTGATCCGCCACACAACCAAGAGTCCTGCTATTAATGTTGTACACTGCCATCATAGTTGACCTACCAAAATGAACCACCTCGCACATATCTGGATTGAACTACTTCTCAATTAGTGCCATTAATTTCTATTAGGCCTATGTCCCCCTGAAATTCTCCTAACGATGTACCTGTACAAATATCTTCTAAACATTGTAAACATTAAGTGTCTGGTACTTTCACAGCGCACATTATGTACTATCCTTCAGCTTTAAGATTCGGGTGGTGGGATGGATAACTTCACATTCACGAACACCGAACTGATTCACAAAATACGGACAATCTTAATGACTCTAGAAGTCATATTCATGATATCTATCGTCTATTCGTTTTCTCAGCTTAAGCTGGTAAAACATGAAGTACGGACATAGACAAGCCCACTCATTTCTCAATTGCTAGGAACTTGCGGACTTTTAATTGTGTTCTAATAGCATTGGTAATTTCAGGAAGTTACATCAGTTTTGCTGTTGTCTCTCTGGGTAGGTATGCTATTGTGAAGAGATGCTTAGATGATACTAGATATAGACATTATTGTTGGGGCAAATTATACCTTGTTCATGATTTTTAGTCTTTCAATTTCTTCTTTTAATTCGGCATATTTCTGCTGTTTATCATTTATTAAATTCACTATGTTATGAGTGTTAGGAATGGCCACTGTACGTTCAGTTATCAAGTAGCTCTTGCTTGTCTGTATCCTGTTTTATAATGTCGAGACTGTTAAAATGGATTACCCATAATAATAATTATTATTTTTTTCGTTTGCACAGTTTGCAGTCTTTTCGACATTTGTCATGGAGCAGAAGTGAGTGAAGTTGCCATGACCATGGGGAAAGTGCATGGGAATCATAAAGTTCTGAATGTAGATACATCACCTGGAACGGATGGTCTACATCCCAGCCTTCTGATAAAGGTAGCTGAACAGATTGTGGAGGCATTAGTGATGACTAGACGAGAATTATGAGTCTCTGGCATGGAGCTGGAGGATGGTAAATTTGCAAATACCAATCCATTCTTCAGGAAAAAGGAGAGCAGAAAGAAAGGAGTTTATAGGACATTTCATCTGACTACAGTGGTCGGGAAGAAGTTGGAGTCGATTGTTAAGCAAACCTGGAAGCATTTAATAAAATATAACGAAGTCTGCATGGTTTCCTTAACGGAAAATTTTGCTGGACAACTTTGTTGGACTTCTTTTGAAGATATAGGTTAGACAAAGAAGAATCGGTGGATGTTGTGTACTTGGAATTTGAGAGGGCATTGCAAACACGAGAAAATATGCGGATGCTGGGAATCCAAAGCAAAACGCAGAAAATATTGGAGGAACTCAGCAGGTGAAGCAGCATCTATGGCAAAGTGTAAACAATCGACGTTTCAGGCCGAGACTCTTCTGCAGATCCGGGAAGAAGGTGGGAAAATACCTGAACAGGCAGAGGGCAAAGATGCATGCCACAAAATAATAATTGAAGCCGAGAGGTGGGAAATGGAGGTTAGGTACAGGTTTGGAAATGCAAGAATCTGATAGGACAGAAGAATGGACAATCGGAGAAAGGGAAAGGGTAGAGGGGGAGGGGATCTCATTGAAACTTATCAAATGCTGAAAGGTTTCAATAGAGCGAATGTCAAGAGGATGTTTCCTGTGGTGGGTGAGTCGAGATACAGATGGCACAGCCTCAGAAAATAGGGACGTCCATTTAGAACACAGATACGATAAATTTATGTTGACAGAGTGTGGTGTATCTTTCGAATTCATTACTAGAGACTTTTGTGGAGGCCAGATGATTGGATATATTTAACGCAGAGTTTGATGGGTTCTTGATTAGTTGGGGCATGAATAGTTACGGGAGAAGGCAGGGCATTGGGACTGAGTGGCTAATGGAACAGTTTTGATGAAATCGTGGATCAGCTCGCTAGGTTAAATGGAGTAATCACAGGTTAGCATGTCATGACAGAAACATACTTTGATATTAAGTTTACTTTCATTGCAGTTGTCATTGACAAACGGATTGGATGGGGCACAATTTATTAAATATCTCCAAGAAAGTCTACTCCAACTAGTTGACCAAACTAGACAGGGAGCAACACACGACCTCCTCTCTGGAAATACAGCTGATCACGTGACTGAAATGTCACTGAGGGAGCTTTTCTGGAACAATGACTATGCTTGTTAGTCACGGAATACCGGGGTTCCAGTGAGTTGGACCAATCTTTAACGAACAAAACCAAATCAACAAAACTGCTGGGACTCACTCTGTTTATTCGGTACATCATATCGCTTCACGTTGCTCAAGAGGGCATAGTTTAAAGGTGTTTGGAAGCAGGTACAGAACAGATGTCAGGCATAAGTTTTTCTTTACGCAGAGAGTGGTGAATACGTGGAATAGGCTGCCAACAGCAGTGGTGGGGGCAGAAACAATCCGGTATTTAAGAGGCTCCATGGAGTTTAGAACAATTGAGGGCTAGATGTATGACTCAGTATTTCTCAAGTAAAGACATGTTCGACACAGCTTTTTGGGACGAACGGGCTGTATTGTGCTTGTAGGTTTTCCATGCTTCTATTTGATCGAACACTTAGGCAGCGTTGATGCGATTGGGATTCAAATGCTATAAAAAGCTGCTTGCATCATCTCCTCAAGCATTGTGTTCCAGATTGTAAACACGCTCTGTATGAAAGAAGAAGTACTTCCTCCGATGCTCTTTAAACTGCACACTCCTTTGCTTAAACGTCATGTTGCACAAACCTCTGCATGGATTCATAGAAGAAGTCCTTCACCCGTCTGATCCAATCGACCTGAGCTCGTTCCGTTTCCCGCATTTTCTCCATATTCCACTGAACTAGTCATTCCCGTGATCCTGTTGAAATGCCCTTTGAACCAGGAATTGAAACTACCCCACCAGTTTCTTTGGTAGCTTTTGCCACATAAAATAACTTCCTGTGTTGACAATGTTGTTCCCCGTGTCTCCTTAACATTGGTCTCCATTCACCTTCATTCTCCGTCCTACACTCTCTGTTCTACTAAAAGTCCTCCACAGTCTTCAGTGTTCTTTCCCCACCACATGCTTCGTATTGTTTCAGAGAAACCTCCAGTCCCCCTGAACACCCAGGAATATCTGAGTTTGCCATACTTGTCCTTTACCCTTAGAGGAATATGGTGAACCTGAACTCTCACTACATCGCTCTGAAATGACTCCTATTTCCCAAATGTTGCGGTACCTGCAGGTAACATCTCCACATACACATCTACCAGATATTCCGTATGATAATATAATGTGCCTTAATTTCCAGGCTATTCTTAACTTTCTTCCCCTTTGCAGATTAATGACATACTTATATAAATAGGTGATAGAACTGTGCAAAATTCTTTGTGATCTCAACAATGACTTAAATATTTTCAACATGATGTCCACATCCCGGACTGATTTAAAACATCTCAAATTCTGTACTGGCAAGTCTCAAATCCCTCGTTCACTGACTCTTCATCCACTCCCTGCCCTGCATGAATATTACTACCAAGGCACAGGCACAGAAGCTCTCCAGAGCGCTTTTGAAAAATTCCACTCCTCACACTTTTAAACAATGTTGATTCAATTAATTTTGTTGAAATGCACATTTGCTGCAACCCAGTTCCCATGACATGTCTGTTTGATTTACAAGGAGATATATTTCTCCATCTCCCACCAACTGATGTGATATTTAGTGTATAATTCCAGCAACATGATTGCTATTTTTTTATTTCTAATCTCTACTTGCCTGGCTTCATGTGAGGAAACTTGTGAGACATCCTACGTCGGTGTTTGTCTCTTTGATTAATAATGGAACGTTCCCACCTTCCATCATTTCATCCCTTCCAGTCACATGTAAACCATCTTTACCAGCTTTCACGAGGAAATCTGCAGATGCTGGAAATTCAAACAACAACACGCAGAAAATGCTGGGGGAACACAGCAGACCAGGTAGCATCTATAGGGAGAAGCGCTGTCGACGTTTCGGGCCGAGACGCGTTGTCAGGACACCAGATTTCTCTAATTACCTGGATTGCATACCTTCTAGCGCCAGGAAATGATTTATATTCATGTATTCACACTTTCCAGTTCGTAATTCTAAGCGTCTGCATGTCCCAGCTCACCTGCCTTCTTTCACTCACTGGTGAATACCGAAGAAAAGTATTATAAAGGACTTTCACTACCTCCTTGCACTCCAGACACATGTTTCCTCTTTTGTGTCTTATCTCTTCGACTCTCTCTCTGTCGTCATCCTCCTGTCCCTCACCTACCTTAACACGGTCTTCCTATGCCTTCCCATGTCCCACTTTAATTCTTCTAAATCCATTGCTCATTCCCGCCTAGTTACATTGTGACGTTCCATTGCCCTGCCTAATCCTTTCTTCCAAAACCTTGAGTTTATTTATTTCTTCTTCTTGAAGAGGTGTTCACATCTCTTACCAATTAGGGTTACTTTACGGGGCCATCCGGTTCTTGCCTCAATTAATCAAGCCAATGCTGAACCCCAATAAAGCGCTCCATGAACAATCTCCATATTTCTCTTCTGCATTTGAAGATTTGCATCGCTTCCCTAATTCGGCTCCCACCTTCCTACACAATAGTATAAACAAAGTGCATTCCATATTGTCTGCTGCTATCCCAGTGTAAGGTATGTCGAATAGCTGTGCTCCATCGTTCTGAAATGCTGACACGCGGAGAGATCAGTTACCCGGCACATTTCACTTTCTGGTATTAGCAAAACATGGAACGTTCACGAGTCTGCCTGCCCGCTATTTGTGCCAGGTCTCCTTCCTGTATACAACTGAGAAATTGTGTCACATATAAACCTTTTAAATAGAGGAATTATTATTGATGTTTAAGTTGCCAGAGACAACAACCGTGTTAATGCAAGAACCCGTGCAAAATCTGTCTCCCGATTTGTCACTCTCTCTCTGTGTTGCTTTTCCACTTTGGTGATGGGAGCTCTGTACAGAATACTCTCAAACGAGTGTTCTTTTCCTTCCTACTTTAATCCCACCTTTCCGCAGCTCGAATACTATCACACTCTTCTTGTGTTTAAAATGCTTTCCATTTATTTTCTTTTACCTGACTATGAGCATTTTGAAACATTTGAACCCCGAGATGTCCGGAAATTGTCCCTCCCCTTCTGATTGAATTAACTTCATTTCATACATCTTTCACATACATGACGAATAAAAATCTTGAAGTTATGTCTCCGTCTAACTGTGTAAAGTGCAATCCTACTAATTTATAATA
Source organism: Hypanus sabinus (assembly GCF_030144855.1). NCBI lineage: Eukaryota > Metazoa > Chordata > Chondrichthyes > Myliobatiformes > Dasyatidae > Hypanus > Hypanus sabinus. Next base: position 38,996 of record NW_026779942.1, read on the forward strand.
AGTTATAAGAAACAGAATTGTCAATGTAACATAGAAAACACTCAAAGCAGCGCGAGGTAATCAGTTTGATGTCCCGGTGGAAGAAGCCGTCCCGGATCCTGTGGGTCCTGTCTTACATGCTGTGGTAAATTTTCCCAGGTAGTTGTTGAATCTCTGCGACAGTTTGGAATTTAATCATTTCAGGGTGACCAGGTGCATGATTGCTTGACTTTAACACATGTTTGCTAAGTTTACCGAATCTTAAACAGTTTTTATCTAAAACTCCGCTGAATTGCAATCGGAGTGGGTGTTATCTACACAGATGGCCATTTAACGTAAAAACGTACTTCATTCCATTCTTCATCTCTTGTCTGAATTTCCTCTGTATCAGTGCATAGACACACGTATTAGTGCACACACTGAGAGTCTGCAACATGTAACCACATTGCTGTAGTCTATATACTGGGGAACTCAAATATCTGTCCAGGTAATAGTAATTTTCCACTTGCCATTTCAGGGCATGAACTGTATAGGGCATCCAAAGCAATATGAAATTAGCTGAAATTGCAAACAACAAAATCATCGATTTATTGCGTGTTTCCACCTCAGTATCTTTCTGTTTGTCGGTGCTCTTCCGAAGCCCTCTGCGAACTCTATTTGCCGCAATTATATGTCTGACTGTTAACCCATTGAAGATAAAAATTAAGCCGATTGGCAGCAATGGTGTTAAAATGCTATCTAGTATTTCCATTCCTTTCCACACGGGTAAAGTAGCGTATTCATCCGTGAGGGCGCAACGCCACGGTATGTTGTCAATAATGACGTAAGGTTCAACAACAAAGTAAAATGGGGCACTTTTCCCGCAACTCACTATAACCACGGTCACCATAACCACCGTTGCTGTTCTCTCAGTGCAGTATCGATCCCGCAGATTTCGACAACATATTGTGATGAAACGATCAAAGGTAAAACTGACCGTAAACCAAACAGAACAGTCCCTTGATATAATAAGTGATACGCCTGTCACTGCGCATACAGGAGTGATGAGCAGGGAGCTGGAATAAATGTAGATGTGGTTGGTCTGTTCCACTAAAGAGAAAAATATAACCACGAACATATCCACTGCTGCCATTCCAACCATGTAACGGGTGATGCATTTGGAGAGTCCGCATTTCCCCCGAGACAGGATCACAATCGCCGTTAAATTAACTACAAGAAATTTGGAAAGAAAGAAATAAAAAGAACACAGAATTAATAGCTGCAAATGTCCGAATACTACTTTTTTATTTCAATGCTATGCAGGATATGATTATTTTAGAAAGTAAGAAGCAAAAAGATCAATTTGTGCGAACTCTGTCCGTGCACACTAGCCGGAATATAACGGACAGAATTACCAGTGGCTTGGCGACTTTCCAACAGATTAGATACGGACATCTGATTTCCTCGTCTCACGTGCCGGTGAAGGTCGATCGCTGCATAAACAACACCATTTCCATTGTTTGAGGTGAAATAGCTGTACGGGTTATTTGTGATGTGATCATGAGATTTAATGCATAAGTTACAATCTAACTTTTTTATGGAAGAACAGACCTGAGTGTAGATATTCGACTGGCTGGACAGTTGAAAAAGCTACTGATCTAGAAAAACGACCACTGTCGTTTCAGAAATCCGAGAAAGGTGAAACTAGGAAACTTTACCAATATCGCCACCAACGTAATTGACAAAACAAATAATTTAAAATATCACATAGAAACAATATGGAGGCTGAATAACAAAACTATCAGAAGCTTGAATCCTCAATTCTGGAAACACATTTCAGTCGAAGTTAGCTTCTGTATTCAGTAAATGACCAAACAGTACAATCGATCGGAAGCAAGATAATGACGGCACCATACATAAAGTAGTAGCTCCAGTTTTCGATAGTCTGTTCTCCATGTCCGGATACCATCTGTATTCCATTCTGGCTAAATGATTGAGTAGTTAGTAAAGGGTAACGATCACAATACCCCCTGTAGTACAAGACTCTATCGCCTTACCTACAACTTCCTTTGTTTTTTTTTGTGAGAACCATATTGTTTTTCTGCTATCTGGTCTGGACCTTGTATGGACACACTACCAGCCATCTTTCCGCAGACATGCTTGTGCCTTGCAAATGTATTTGAGTACTGTGTAATTATTTGATGGAACTTCTGAAAATTACTCATTTCATGCGGTTTTATTCACTTTTCACCCATTGTGCATATTTTTTTTTCCATTGTGCAAGTTGGCATGTGCCAAATCGTACAATTAATTAACTCAAAATAAAGCCCAGTTTCAGTCATGTAATTACTCTCCAGTATATGTTACTGCTCCCTGGGTAATTCAACTAGTACTATTGAATCTTCTCATGTTATGTTTCCGATTTAAACTTCAAAAGGTGCACTCAGATGTCCCACTTGTGAATGTCCTGTGAATTCACCAAGGATCATTTTACCTCGAATATCCCAGTTTGTTTTATTTATGATGGCGACTCAGGATCCTTCATTGTCCCATAAAAAGGGAACAGGGTGGCCACCAAATGGACCACTCACTAGAGGTTCTCCGGTTTCGTCCCACCTATTGTCACTCACCCATGTTGATGAGCCTGAGATGATCGTCGAGGTTCAGCGTGAAACGCCCTGCTGGTGGCGTTTCCACCTTATTTTATGGGCTTAACACAAAGGACACTGCAGATGCTGTGGTAAAAGCAATACGTTCAACAGGCTGGAGGAACTCAGCAGGTCCAGTAGCATCCCTGGAAACGAACACACAACGCTTCGGGCTGAGTCCCTTAGTCGGGACTGAAGTAGCAGGGAGCAAGGGCCCTACAAAGAAGGTGGGGGAGGGTGGGAAGGAGAGGCTAGGAGGTGCCAGGTGAAAAACCAATCAGATGAAAGATCAAGGAGTGGGGGAGGGGAAGCAGGGACGGATTAGGCAGGAAAGGTGAAAAAGGAATGTAAGGCGCAAGGGGTAGTAGAAGAAGGCAGAATTCTGAGAGAGGTGACAGGCAGCTGGAAGAGGAGGCAGAGAGAAAATGGGATGGGGGATGTGAGAAGGAGTGAATTACCGGAAGTTGGAGAATTCGAAGGGGCTGGAGACTACCCAGACGGTATATGAGGCGTTGCTCCTTCACCCCGAGTCTGCAGCCCAAACCTGAGCCCAGATGACTCCGCAGAAACGGAAATTATTACAACGTGTTGGCATCCGCATATGCACTCAGATTTACCCAGATACAGAACGATATAGTGGCGGGACAATTCAGGAATTACATAATACAATATTAACGTCATTGGTATCAACTCGGGACGGGGGACCTTGTAGCCAAAATCATCAGGACGGTGGAGAGGTGTACAAATTATCCAAGGATGTATGGAACAGCATTATATTGAAAAAAAACAATGATCCCAGGGCTCAAATAAACGGTTGAAAGCATCCAAAACTGCAGTGAAAATGTGAACCTACACATACAGAAATATGGCTGCTGAGGAAAATGTGCAGATCATGGGAAAAGGAGACACAGATACCAAATAAACTCTCTATTGGTGAAGTCGTGCATAGTAAAAGACAGACAACTGCTTGCAGAAGTATGTTTAGGGGCCACCTCTTATTGTGGACACTTCCCGAAAACGTATTTCTGGAGGTATCCCCTCTAATCAAGAAAATGCAGGCCCTTCGGACTTGCAGAATTTCCTGAATTTTTCGTTCTTGGTCAGTAGCCGTTAACTACCCAGTTGCAGATCTTTTTGCCCCTCCCCAACGTTTTCCGAATCGGTTATCCGGCTGAAAGAATAGATTTATCATCGAGTCCGTGAGGGGCGCCAATTCCTGGATCTACCCGTTATTAAAAGAAATGCTCAGAGAGGCACAGAACGTATTTGTGTTTGGCATAATATAACCTTCATTACCTAAGCTAAAAAAAATCCCGTTTGCACCATCACTAGAATGTCCTTCTTACTGCATGGAAAGTAGATGAAATTAAAAGCTATTACCTGGGCAATGACTCTACGCGTTCCCAGTGGTCCTGATCTCCACGTGTCTGTACGATCCTCCTCTTATGCAAAAGTCGTTCTCTGGTTATTGAAGATTCACCGCTGTTAAGTGTTTGGTAATTCTGATCCTTATGGTATTCCCCAGTAGATGAACTGATGTATCTCCATCCCATTGGTTCAATGTCACCAGACCTACCTGTGTCTCCTCTTACTGCCTCTAGTCCAGGGGGACAACCAACGGAGTCTCTGGTTTCTTCTCCCGGCCTTGTGCCTTTGTTAAATTCAAATGTGACCGTTTAAGACCAGCGAACACTAGGTAAATGAAACAATTCCGATGTTTTCGAATCCACCAATTTGTGCACTGTAGTTCTTCCTGGACAACAAAATTGCAATGCTTGGCGAAACATTAATTAATTTGAAGTTTCTCGCCCGGAAACATCGAAGTTTATTTATTTACACCAATGCTGGCCTGTCGAGCTCTTCCAAATGTTTGTGTATGTTGCCGTTAATTTGATTCAAGTGTTGTATGTGTTCAGTATCTTCGTAAGCCAGCATGCTCTATTTCTTTAAGATTCTTCATTATATTTAAAGAACGTAAAATTAACATGCTCTTTTAATATATTACTATGGCAAAATGTGTAATCGAGACTAGTCTCAGAGTGAAACACAGCAGCCCATTGACAGAAGAGCATTGGTCTCTGTTGACAATGTCTGTAGGTTCGAGGTATGAAGAAGCTCAACAAGTTAAATCATGAAATAGAGATGGATCTGAGAGTGTTTGTCAACAATTCTCACACACATCTCAAATCGTTGTTTTTCGTCTTCAAGACTTTGCAATTTTGTGTCATGCTGTGCATACCACATCACAATTGGGATTTTATCTGAATAACATCATATTTATTTTTACCCCAACTGCTGGAAGACACGTCAGCCTTCTATAGTATTGAATACTCAGTTTATCGGAGCGAGTATAAATTAATAACCAAAGAGATCCATCAGCTCAGAGTTTCTTCAGCAACATCGTGGGTAGTTAAAAAGACGGAGTCAACTTCAGACACCATGCTTGAAATATTTTACAGTGTGCGAAAGATATATTACATGATAACTGCCGTAATTGGTATTCCTGGTAAGAACAGAGGCGATTTGCGCGTTGTATCCGCGGTCTTTAGGCTTGATCATTTACGGATAACATTTAGATGCCGATGTATCAGTAAGTGCCGTGCAGGCATTGTGACAAAACTCTGTGCTTAAGAAATTGTGCTGTAGTTTCATCCGTGGTTTCAGTTGTTAATAAATTGTCAGTTGAGACAGACGTGGAGTTGAACATCCCGGAAATGGATTAATTTTGTGGACTAATGACAGGCAGTTTTGATTTATCAACGCAAAGCCGCTGTCAAATTAAACTCCGATATTCCCGTTCGCTCGATCCCTTCACTGGCTATTGGTGCTAATAGCGCCATTCCAATTTAACGATGTTGCATTGTTTTACGAAATTTTTGCAAGTTTGAAGGGAACGCAGAAAGCAAATCACCCGTTATGAATCAGGGAAAAGTGTTACTAATAACTTATGAGTTAGATCCCGAAACATCGAGAGTTACGAAAATTCACGTAAGCGTTGTGTGCTTTTTAGTGTACCGGGATTCGTTTCCAAGCATCATTTTCTCTGAAGTGATAAGGGAGTCAAGAATCAACCAGCGGTGTCTATTAGAGGTCAGACGGGGTAAGGTACATGCAAAACTTCACTCTGGAACAATAAGGTCGAAATATTCGGAATGATGCTACATTAATTTGAAGCAACTTCAAAAGATGTTTCAAACTTTCTTTAGTATTTTTCCTTTGGAAATTGGATGGGTTAAGCACGAGTGTGCAAAATAACTGAAACGTTCAGAGGGCTGCGCAGAATTTTTATACGCGAAAATGAGAAAGTCAGATCGAAATCCTTACCACAGCTTGACGGAATCCCGAGTAGGTACAGTTGCAGAAATTAAAAGAAGTTTATCAAGCAGCGCAGATATAGGCAGGTGACTACCGGGGAGCGGAGGAGGAGACGAGGACATGCGACAAGGGGAGATATTTTTCAGTTGGATTATGAACTTTGTAAATGGACAGATGGCGTAGGAGCGGGGCTTCCTTCTATGTCAAGCGTGTCAGAACTTCGTTGGCAATCACCGCCGCTGATAAAGATATCCATGCTTTGAAATCAGACGAAAGCCTAATGGAAGGAGATTTATTTTGATTTCTCCAAAGCGACCTCGGTGATCAGCAGACACTGCCTCTTCGCGAACGCTGCTCCTCGTCCAGTGCCGAGTACCTTGCTCCTTCACCCAGCATGTACAAGTAATACAACAGCGACACCCGTTTTACATATTTTAAAGCTCCAGAAGTGAATTGTCTGCAGAGTTTTATTGCTCTCAATTCTCAGATTATCTCTGCACCAAGAACCACGGAGCGCAGAGATACTAATTAATTCATTATTTTTACTGTTCCCCTAGTGAATTTGTCGGCGATTGTGATCCTATCCCGAGGAAAGTGCGGCCTCTCCACCTGCACCACTCTCTACCTGGTGGCCATGGCAACTACGAATCTACTGAACATTATTTGTGGAGTCGTATTGTGGCGGATTAGTTATTATTATTTCTCGGGACGTTCCTGGACATCACCCCAGTGTGCAGTGTGATCTCTGCGCTGGGACTGGCAGCCACGGATTGTTCTGTGTGGTTCACCGTCACTTTTACGTTTGACCGGTTTGTCACCATCTGTTCTCAGAAGTGGAAAGCAAAGTATCGCACCGGGAAAACTGCTGCTGTTGTTCTGTCAATAACCGGTGTTCTGCTCTGTTTTAAAAATGTCCCCATCTTTTTTATATATCATCCTTTGAGAGTGATTGAGAACATACCCTGGGATTGACTCACAAAAGCCGTTTACTATACGGATCCCGGGTGGGAGGGATATGAGTGGCTTACTAGCGCTCTAACGCCATTGCTCCCGTTCGTGTTAATATTACTGCTCAATGCTTTGACAGTCAGACACATTTTAGTAACTAGTTGCGTCCGTAAGGGGCTGAAGGGACAGAGGAAGGCGAAAAACTGCTGTGACCCATAGACAGAGAGCAGGAGGAGGTCTGTGATCCTGCTTGTCACCATCTCTGGGAGCTTCATCATCCTGTGGTCGCTAGTATTTGCTGACATTGTTTATTACAGAAAAGCCGGACTGGACAAAATTACTTACAACGATTCTGAATACACATTTGAACACTACGGCGACATGCTGCTGATATTAAGTTGTTGCACAAACACTTTTATTTATGGGGTAACTCAGCCCAAGTTCAGAGAGCAGTTCATCTGCGCAGCGAAGTATCCGCTCATATCAATTATTCAAATAATTAATAAGCACAATATCTAGTGCTTGTTAGACGCTGTCGCAGTGTTTTTCATCCTGGCACTACGGAACTGGCTGCCTTCAGAGAACGTGGCAGCAGCGGTAATAAAACAGGTTTATAGACGAGACAGTTACAACTGGGAAACAGACCGTTCATCACCCGCAGCCTGCCAGGAAATCTACCTCCTGCCAGTTATCAAACTCATCCTGCCTTTTATTTCTATGTTTTCATCAGCTGCTCTCTCTCGTCAGAGCGTTCAACAATGAATTCTCAACCTCAGAGTAAATGCTCACCAGCCAAGTGACAGACAACGCCGTCGCTTCTGGTGAACGGAGAAGAAATGGAAGACCTCGTGGAAATCCTGCGCGGACTGACAGAGCGGTCGGAATTAACAGTGAGCTCGCCGGAGATCAGATCTGACCTGGTCCATCTCCGAGACAGTTGGCAGGACCGCAAAAAGATTCAGCTGATAGCATCAAACATCTACACGTCTCTCAACACGCTATGTGCAGCGAACAACCACGTGTTCAGAGACCTTAACTTTAACGGTGAGTGTCCTTGTTTCAAATGAGTTGGTATCAGTTTTGTGAGATGTGTACCAGCACAGGGAATGTCTCAATGATTTTCAATTATCTTCTGTGGAAAGTCAATTTCTAAAGGTGGCTTTTATGCCATTGCGAGGAAGGAGTCTATCTTCCTCATTTCCCTGTGTACGGAGATGTTGACTTTAATTGTACGTGTACCTGTGTCACTATCAACACTAACACGAAAAATCTGCAGATTCAGGAAATGCGAAGCAACACACACAAACTGCTGGAGAAACTCAGCAGGCCAGACAGCATTTCTGGAAAATGAGTCTCAGCACGAAACGCCATCTGTTTATTCTTTTCAATGGAAGTTGTTTGGCCCGCTAGGTCCCTCCAGCGCTATTTGTGTGTTGTGTTATGTTGGTATCAAGTTAGTCGGAAGTTCAGATGCTCAGAGAGTGCGTCGACAACGTTCAATCAACGTCTGTATGAAGTCTATTTTAAAGGTGTTTTGCATGACTTAGTGAAGGAAGAGTTTCTTCCTGTTTGTCATGACGTTTTTTTTTTCATGAAGTAGCAAAGAAACTTAGTGCAGAAGCTGCCGAAAGACATTTTATGAAGGCTCTGGAAGAAGGCCCGATACTTCATTCAGACTGTCGAATGACATGCCACTAAAACACAGGATATAAAATTGGGCTAATCGTTCCATCGAGCTCTTCTGCTGTTATTTTGATTCTCAACCCTTATTTCCTTCCTTACCCAAGAAACTGTTAACCCCCTCACCAATAAAGAACCTGTTAACTATCTTCTTACCTACACCCAATGACTTGTCCTCCAGCCAATCTCAGTCATCGAATTCGAGTAATCGGGAAATGAATGCCACTATTGAATTTATCTCTTTTACTCCCGAATGGATCTGCATGCTGGCATTCAGTATATCTATTGCACGGACTCATGTTCATTTGAATCTCTTATTTCTTATTTTAGAAACATTTCTGCGCAGTAATCCTTCCTTCCAAAGCCCTTCCCACACCTCTGTACGCGATATCCACATGCCACTTACGCGATCACTGTCAAACTAACCGCCTGCCACCGACGCCGCTTGTTTCTGCAAGTAAATTCTGCTCATGCGAATCCCATCGGTTCCCTCCCCGCTATAAAGCTCATCTAACAGTAGTTCCCTAAACTCCCGTTGTAACGACGAAACGTTCGCTATCTGCCTGAATCATCTCAATCCCGCAATGTTTAGCTAACAGTCCTGCTCTTCTTTTAACCGGATATCTGTAATGGCTCTAAATGTGTCTGCCTTAACTGTATCCACCCTGCTGTGAAATAAACACGCTTCTGGCCCGCGGGACCACCGTGCTCATAAGCGCTTGGCCCCACATTGAATTCATTTTGTCATTCCTCGTCCGCGTCTCTACTTTCCTCTCAATGCTCCTTGCTGAATTGTAGCATTGGTTTCCCTGCATACCACACACTTCCCACCCCCGCATGCCACAGACACACAATTGGAATTGAGTGCGGCAAGAGTCCCAATAATAGACTCAGGCAGCAAGACTGGAGGCCTGGGATTGATGGAAACTTGACATACTGAATCTGGAATTATCTTACCCAGAGAATAAGGGACTAACGCTAAATGCGATCTTTTCTGTAACCATGCTCTTTCTGATTTTTGTAAACGACTGGAAAGAGGAACTGAATATGTGTGTCGGTAAATTGCAGGTTTGGACGCCACGTGACGTAGCAGTGACAGCGGCACTATTCCAGCTCGGGACGCTGGAGTTCAGTTACGGTTTCATCTGTAGAGAGTTCGTTCATCCTCCTCCTGACAACTGCGGGTTTCTCCCAAGTCCGACAACGGGGGATTAATCGTTTATTATAAATTGTACTGCCATTGGGCTGAGGTTAAATTGACGAAGTGCGCCGCCGCTCCTTGTCACTGCTGCATCTCTAAATAAAGTAAATTACACGAAAGGGGTGTTTTGTGTGGATAGTGTAGAGTCTGTTCATAGATTACAATCGGATATCGACACGGTGCAGAGGAGGTATGAATAGTGGCATATGGATTTTCCACCCGGAAAAGAGTGAGGTGATCCACAATAAAAAATCTAACTACATTACAGAGTATAAATGGGCCATTTCATCGCAATGTGGAGGAACAAGGGTCTCGTGCTGTGCCAACCCGAGATCCCTCAAAATTACCAAGCAATCAACTGAATGTTTAAGACCGTTTATAGACTGAGAAGTACGAACACCGGGGTTTTGACCTTGGATTACCTCCGACGTCACAATATTGCCAAAGTAAGAGATAGTGAGTTACCACAGTTAAATATGTGGCTAACTATCTGGTGCAATGGGGAGGGTATCAGGGACACAGATCACGGTGCTCTCTACCAGGATAGATGGAGGATGAGTGAAAACTGTACTGAAGTGGAGATAATTCTCTCACTCAGGGAAGTTTGCGGGAGTTGCGTTGGGATAAGTATAATCCGTGGCATGCCGGGAGAAGGGAGTGTGTGGTGTGCAGGGAGACCAATGCTACATTTCAGGAAATATCATTGAGCGGAAAATAGAGACGTGGACTAGACTTGCCAAAATGAAGTCGAAGTGGGGCCGTGCGTTTAAGACCACGGCGATCCCGCGGGCCAGAAGTGTGTTTATTTCACAGCAGGGTGGATAACAGTTAAGGCAGATACATTTAGAGCCATTACAGATATCCGGTACAAAGCAGGGCAGAACTGGTAGCTAAACATTGCAGGATTGCGATGATTCGGACAGTTCACAGTGAGGTATAGCAGTTTGGGCAGCTGCCCTGCTGATCAGGCAGTACGACACAGGGGCAGGTCATCCCACCGGCTCAACCAGTATGCCTAGGTGGGTAGAGCTCAATAATAAGAAAGATAAAGTCGCTATTATGGGATTATACTAGTAGCCCTCCAATATCCTGTAAGAGAGAGGAACCGATATGTCAGCAGTTTATGGGCTGATTTAAGAATAATTTAGTACGTGAATAACCTTCGGTGAATGAATAGGAATCCCCGTCTACTGAGGCCTGGATGGGGCTTTATGAGTTCGATGTTTTCAGGAAGTTTTCCTGAAACAGCATGTAAATGAACCACAACGGAGGGAGAGATACGATCTGGTATTGGGAAAAAAAAAGATTAGCGACTTGATTGGACTTTCGTTGGGAATTCTGGAGGTATTCAAATGTTTATGGATAAGGAATAGACTAGACATGTAGCCGAATAAATGCAAATTTGGAGTAGACTAATTACAGAAGAAATAGTTTGGAATCGCAGAGAGGACTCTGGGTGCAAGTGTTATGTCTGACATGTGAGAGTCACTTACCGTCAAGCCGCTCAGACTTCAGTACTTGCTCGTTGCTTTGAAGAATTTGGAGAATGATGGGTTATTCAGGAACTTAGGATGATATGGTATTCAGGTCAACAATTAAGCAGAGCCATATGCAAGCTTTGGAAGCTGAAACTGTGTAGGTTTTTGTAGCAACATTTAGGAACCCAGAAACAAGTCACACAGTGAATCAGGAGACTGAGCAGTCAGCAGGAGATGTCACAGAGAGTCGTGGGTACGTGGAATGCACTGCCGGCAGCGGTGGTGAAAGCGGATACAATCCGGCTTTTTAAGAACCTATTCAGTAGTTCATCGAGTTTAGGAAACTAGATGGTTGTGCGCTAGGGAAATTCTACGCAGGCTGTAGATCAGGTTACATGGTTGGTACTACATTGTAGGCGGAAAGTATCTATGTTCTATGATCACCGTGAAGAGGATTAACTTGAGTCCCAAAGCAACGTATGTATACTGTGAAAACAGCAGTTGACTGGGAGAGCACAGGACAAAGCAAGAACAAAAATGGAGTCTATGCCTGCTGACAGGGTTAACATGTGATGTAAAAAATTTATTCATTTGTACTCGTTGATGTTCACTAAGGAGAATGACATGGAGGAAAGCGAGATCAGGGATGCGATGTGGTGATATTTTCAGACGGACAGATAGTGTGGAGGAGATGGTGCTGTGCATTAAGCTGTGCAAATCCTGTGGGGGATTCAGTCCACTAGGGACACAGGTCACATACAGGAAAACATGCTGTATAAATGTTCAGCATGGTCTGCACACAGACAGTGCGCAGAAGGGATTTTCTCCTGAGCTGTACTGTTCACAGTTTATTGCTCAATGAATTGCAGCCCAGTGGGCAAAGGAACAATGGGGCCTGTGACAATGGTTTTCGACTGGGACACAGTGGCCGTAGGGTTGGGTGAACAAACAATCAGAGTGCTCAAAGAGGAACTGTGCACGCTCTTCAGGAAAATAAACCTGTCATGCTGTCCGAAGAAAGTGGGAACAGGACGGTAGGAATGTTGTAGCAGGAGCTAGAATGGGTTTGATAGGCTGGATGATCTACCCCGCCCGCATTGATCTCGTGGCTACCAATGATATCAACACTTAGTCCGATCTCCTGGAGAATTGTAAACTATCTGTGCCTGCAAGATCAGTTTATTAAATAAGGGCACACCTCTGTACATTTTCTTACACTGTATTCGAAGCATACCCAGCGGCCAGAGGATGCACTGGTCAGTAAGGGCACAGACAAGTACAAGACTCCAATACAAGAGGAGAATTTTTTCAAAACATAACACTGAATACCAATATCTGGACAATCCCTGTTTTGCCCTGCAACTGGGATTAATAAAAATAAACGCCATCAGTATTGTGTTCTAATGGCACAAGCCTTTGCATCATCATGCACGATGTGGTAAGAACCCAGACATCTAAAAGAGTTGGCACCAGACTAAAGACAGACATCTCTGCAATAGTCGGCAAAATTCTGTAAGGCCATTGGTCTTCACAACAGTTTGCCCCGCACTGTGAAGTACACACGTTTACAGCAAATGACAACGTTCTGTAAGGATAGAGATCTTTACGACAGCGGCATCGAAATATAAGAGTAGAGAGCTTACTACAACCAGCACCATGCCCCTAGGGCAAGAGACCACGGCAAGAGCTGGCACTGGACGGTAAGTTGAGAGATCTTTGCACCGGTTGGCAGCATGTTTTGAGGAGACGGACCTTTACAACATCTAGACAGAAAATGACCTGCACAGCCGCGGATAAGGTGGATGTGCAGAGGATATTTCTAGTGGTGGGTGTGTCCAGAACTAAACGGGACAACCTCAGAATTGAGGGGCTAACTTTTACAAAGGACGTAAGGAGGACATTTTTTATTGAGACAGTAGTAAATGTGTGGAATACTCTGTCACAGTTAGGTGCGTAGCCCAAGTCCGTAGGTACATTTAAAGCAAAAAGCCGGCAGATTTCTGACTCGTCAGGGCATCACATTTCATGGAGAGAAGGTAGGAGTTTGGAGGAGCGAGGTTTGGAATCAACCATGATGGAATGGATGAGCGGACTCGATGGGCTAAATCGATATGGTCTGTTCCTATGTTTCAAAAGCTTCAAGATTTCAAAGGAAAATGTAATGATAGAGAATTTCATATACTATGCATACTGAAATCCTTTCGCTTCGCAAACATTCACGAAAAATGGAAGCCCCCAAAGAATAAAAGACATTCAAATGTTAGAATCCCGAAGTCTCCACGCGTAATCGGCAGCAAACAACGACCAACCTCTTCCACACCAGCAAAAAGTACATCGCACCGGCGACCGAGCACTCAAGCGTGAGCAAAGCAACAGTAAAGACACAGACTTGCAGTACACCAAAGATGCTCGTTCACCCGGTATTCAACGTATCAGTTTCTCTCTCCCCCCCAAGAAAGGAGAAGGGTGTCTCCGTTCCGCAGTGAGAGGAGGGATAGAACAAACAGTTCGATGGTTTACGAGATAAAAGTCGGTTGCGTCGTTTGTTGGTTTGTTTTTCTTTTCCACGAGCTCTGCGCCCAAAGAACTCGGGTCTCTCTGGGGACACAGACATATAACTTCTATCTCCCACTGCAAAACAGTTTCCAGCCTGGACACCGACCTCCGATTCCCCGTCTCCAGTGCCACTAAATCCCGAACCTCACAGATGTATCCCCTGAAGGCAGCTGTAATATTGTCCCTGATTAAAAGTCCCGCTCCTCGTTCTTTTACCTTGACCTCTGTGTTTTATAAACTTAGAAAAACCTGTTACAGTCATCATACATTCTAGCCCTCCTCTCCACCTGGGCTCTGTAATGTAATCGCTTTAAATTGCATATTTAAAACCAATTTGCATCCTAATTGAACTTTGCCCTCCGAGAATTTCCCTTACATCTATCTTTCTTCATTTTTTTTTTTTTTTGGTCTGGTGCTCTGGTTCCTAGCCCACGGGAAAATTAGTTTAAACCCTCCCTCAATAAGCATTATCTAACATTCCGGCCAGGATATTAGTTCCCTCCCGTTCAGATGCAACCCGTCCCTCTTGCACGAATCACTCATTCCCCGAAGAGAAAGTGCTCCAATGACCCAAGGACTTGAAACCCTGCAGCCGGCACCATCATCTCCTCAGCCACTCAGTCATACCATCCCTACTTGCGCTAGATCTTGCTAATCCGGAGATAGGTTCCTTGGTGGTCCTTCTCTTCAGTCACTTTCCTAACTCTATATACTCACAGCGTGAAGCTCTTCCTCATTTTGCCTGTATGCCACTCATGCCAACTGTTCAGCCTTCATCTTGAAAATACCCTTGAGCTACTCCAATGCACTTATAGACAATAGACAATAGGTGCAGAAGTAGACCATTCGGCCCTTCGAGCCCGCACCGCAATTTTGAGATCATGGCTGATCATCTACTATAAAGACCCGGTTCCTGCCTTGTCCCCATATCCCTTGATTCCCTTATCCATAAGATACCTACCCAGCTCCTTCTTGAAAGCATGCAGAGAATTGGCCTCCACTGCCTTCCGAGGATCCCCACAAGTCTCTGGGAGAAGAAGTTTTTCATTAACTCTGTCCTAAATGACCTGCCCCTTATTCTCAAACCATGCCCTCTGGTACTGGACTCTCCCAGTATCTGGAACATATTTCCTACCTCTATCTTGTCCAATCCCTTAATAATCTTATATGTTGCAATTAGATCCCCTCTCAATCTTCTTAATTCCAGCGTGTACAAGCCCAGTCTCTCTAACCTTTCTGCGTAAGACTGTCCTGATATCCCAGGAATTAGCCTGTTGAATCTACGTTGCACTTCCTCTACACCAGGATATCCTTCCTTAACCCTGAAAAACAAAACTATACACAATAATCCAGGTGTGGTCTCACCAGGGCCCTGTGTAAATGCAACAGGATTTCCTTGCTCTTGTACTCAATTCCCTTTTTAATAAAGGCCAACATTCGATCAACCTTCTGCATAGCCTGCTGCATTTTCTCATTCACCTTCAGTGACTGATGAACAAGGACTCCTGGATCTCTTTGTATTTCTCCATTACCTAACTTTACACCTTTCAGATAATAATCTGCCTTCCTGTTCTGACACCCAAAGTGGATAATCTCACACGTATTCACACTTGTGCCCTGATGGTCCCTGATAGGTGACAGAAGAAGGAAAGTGGCGATGGGTGATAGGGAAATTACCGTGTTCAGCGTCAGAGCCATATCCGTGGCAGTTATGCCCATCTGAGACTGAGATCCTTTTCATGGTCAGAATCGAACCTTTTCTCTTGGATGCGGTCAGCAAGAGCCGGTGCCAGATTCCAGGAACAACTTTCTCCAATTCCGGGACCAGGTGAATTGCTCCACTGTGGCTGAATGAGACTGGTGTACTGGGAATGCGATTCATTCACAGTGGGTTGTTCTGACATTCCGCCACCTGTGTGGAAAGGAGCTCTCCGTAGAACGAAAACTATTCCTCATATCTAATCAATCCTGTAGGAACAGTAACTTCGTTATCGAGAGTCCTGTGAGATTATGTTACATTGGAAAGAGATGTTTAGATCTCCCACTCAGTATGTACAACTTACAACAACTCGCTGCTTTTCTGATCGCAGGGTCCTTTTGCCTACCGTCACGGGAGCTCGCAGCTTTTGCCTACTCGCCATGCACTATGACAGAATTCAGCCATCTTGCAAACACCATCTATATAGGGCAATGTAGAGGGGCTGAATTACATTCCCGCCAAACGGTAATCTTTCAGAGTTAGTATTCTGATATGATATGAATTTTAATATTTGAGTATTATTCGCCAAGTGATAACTTGTTTTTCTTGGAGAGGAGGAGGGTATGGTCGATGTTTGAAATTTTTAAAGATCATGAAGATCACAGATAAAAGTAAAACGGGAAACTGTTTCCTTTGAATCGGGAGGATACATGACAATGCCAAAGTGAGGCAATGCAGGCAAAATGTCTACGTTAGGCCAGGAGATCCATATCAAATTGTGGAATATGAAGAAAGAAGGTGGACTGGAGGGATCCCGGAAAGCACGTGGACAGATCTCTGAAGATAGGAGCCTAGTTCGGTAGGAAACTCAGCAGACGAATGGAGATCTGGTTCTGTTGACTGACGGTACTGAATGCCAGAGAGGTAGCTCTGCAGGCTGTATAGAAACACTTGCCTGCATAATCTGCATAAAGTGTTGTGCGCAGTCCTGACCATTACCCCAAAGGTACATACAGACATAGAAACATTAAAATTAGGAGGATGTGATGTGCAAGCACACTTCTACTTTCAATGTCAAGCATGAATTCACAAGAATCCAAACTCGATATCCCGATATACATTCTGAAAACGTTTAACACTTTATTTGTGAAATATCTGCTGACAGCTGTCTGAAAATACTCAAATCAACGCTCTTTTCTCTATTTTGTGGGGGAAAATCAAAGATATAGAAGTGAATATAACATCACCTTGAAAACACGTATTACGGAGCTTAATTACAATATTTCTTGCACTATTATAGGATTAGTATTTTATGATGTGCTGTTGGCTTCACAATCTACCTAACTATGAAGTTGCACCTTCTCATCTACCTTTCTCTACAGCGGTTATACTTCACTTTGCATTCCGTTATTGTTTCAACTACTACGACCACAGTTACATAATTGAATAGTGTAGAACTGTTGCGAAACTTTTTTTTCTTTCCCAGGGCGGAAATGCCTGAACCAGAAGGCATAGCTTGATGGTGCTTGGAAGGAGGTACAGATGAGATGTTAGTTGTTTTTTATGCAAAAAAGCGGCGATTGCGGGGAATGGGCTGCCAGCGGCGGTGGAGGAGGCGGAAACGATAGGGTCTTTTAAGAGTTTCCTGGATAGGTACATGGAACTTAGAAAAATAGAGAGCTATGGGTAAGCCTAGGCAATTACTAAGTTAAGGATATGTTCGGCACAGCTTTGAGGGCTGATTTGCCTGTCGGTTGTGCTGTAGGTTTTCTATGTTTCTATGTTTGTCGCTTCATGGTTATGAACACTGTGAAATTTATTCTAATATGTCTATATCTGACACTGTGACATACACGGGACTGTGGCACCGAGATCGCTGCAGGACGCAGAATTCCCCTGGTGATGGATTCTATGGGATGAGTCATGTCTGTCTGTGCGGCTGGGTCAGACTGCGCTGTCTCTGTTGGAATCAGTCAATGTTTGTTTGCAAAATGTGTGAGACGGCAAATTGGGGAATAGGAAACACACACGGGGAATTCGAAAAGCACTACGCTCCAGACAGCCCGTATGGAAAGTGAAACCAGTTAACACTCGGGTCAGCTTTCTGTCCGAGAACAATTCTGAGAAAGGACTCTTTACCTGGTTTTCCACATATTCTGTTTTTTCTGGATGAATGTTCCCAGCATTTCCTGTTTTTCTGTTCATTCCTTCGGCTGTTCTGTTGCTGACAGGGAGCGTCAAGTAAAATGAAGGATGTGAAATAGAAAACTCTCACCATCATCTTCGGATTTATTGATTTCATGCACACGAGATTCGGAATGTGCCGACATGAAGTGGTTCATTTAGCATTGACTCAGAGAAAGTAGTTTCCCAGTTTTCGCTTTCCTTGCCTCTTCACATTTCCGTCATCAGTGAGAAATCTGCAATCAGACTGTTCTGATTTTACTTTACTGATAAACTTCCGTGTCACCGCCCGCTCTGCATTCTGTATCGATCCACCACCGCTAAATGCAACAATAAAGCGGAAATATTACACAATCCACTCAAACCGTTGCATTCGCTGCTGCTCAATATTTTCTAAACTTTTCCAACGAACCTGATGGCGATTCTGATCCTGTCCCGGGGAAAGTGCGGTCTCTCCAAATGTGTCACTCGCTACCTGGTGGGAATGGCCGCGGACGATCTATTGGCCGTTATTTCGAATCCGCTGTTGAAGTGGACTGCTGGAATTTACTTTCCCAGATGATTCCTGCGGATCACTGCGGATCACAGCTGTGTGTAGACCGCTTATGGTTAAGTTTTGTCAGCACTGTGGCCACCGTCTGGCTGACTGTCGCTTTCCCGTCGATTGATTTGTGGCTATATGCTATGTGAATCTAAAAACAAAATATTGCACCGAGAGAACGGCGGTTGTGGTTGTAGGGACTGTGAGTATGCTGGATTGTTTGGAGACTGTCCCCTGGGGCTTTGCATACAAGCCTGAAGAAATAATTGACGGTGTTCCTTGGTACTGTGTTGCTATAGCGAGCTACAGAAAATCTCCATCATGATTGGCATTTACACTGTTTCACTGCATTTTAACCCCTAGTGTCCCATGCTTTCTGATTTTGCTGTTCAATGTTCAGAGTCAGGCTGATTGTAGCGGCAAGTCGTGCTCGCAGAGGGCTCCGGGGACAAAAGAGCGGGAGAGAATAACAGGGACCGGGAGATTGAGACCGCTCGCAAATCCATTATTTTACTCTTCTCCAATTCTCTGACATCATTGGATAAAAGAACTGTTTCTTTCTCTAATTATTCACTAACTTGAACGCTGACTCTCAATGACTTGTTTCCAAACACCCCATGTACCTTTGAACCGTTATCTCTTTCCCAAAGTTAAAAACAAACAAAAAAAATCTCGTTTGTTCCTCTCGGACTGGATGGAATCACGTTTTCCCACATGCTGTCAAATTGCAGATGCTCACTCAATCACTTCTGTTTGCATCCACACACTCTCTCTACCTATCGCAATACTGATTCTGACACCAAGCTCTGTAACTGCAGGAGACACAAATATAATAAACTTGGCCCCATATCCAAACTTCGATGTCGACAGCGAACAGTTGGGGACCAAGACCCAATCCACCAGTTTCCGTTCTAACCACATAATCCCAAATTGAAAGTGCCCCATTTCAATTTGAGCCCCTGTCATGAGACCCTTTCTGCCTTTGAACTGCTGCTAGTTGTCAGTCCACACAAACGCATTATCCAGAACACCATGTGCTTGTCAGTATCTTTCCACTCACACCTGATACATTGTTTCCCAATTTCCCATCTGATTGTCCTTTCCTGCACCGCACTGACACTACGAAAGCTGTGTTACTGTCCCCACCACCCAAAAAAAAAAAACTTCGCGTGGGTAAATGGAGTCCAGGTCTGTGTCTCCTCCTGTAGGACACTGGTATGGTATACAATGGAAATAATTGCCACCTCTGTTTGCGTGTAACAGCTGTATTAAAAACATGTATCTTGTGTTTGTGCTCAGTGTGGGACTAAATATCTCTTCTGTCTGTGAATGTGCAACCCATGAGCTGTCAGCACTTCTCTGTTCTCTAACACACCTTGACAGTGAGAGAGGGGTGGCTGTTCTGTGCTTTGTGCCTCGATCGGAGGAAAGTCGGAGGTGGGTAGGAGAAGGAAACTGGGCCAGCGAGGGGCAAGTAAGAGTCAGACGGTTCTGTGAAGTGGCCAGCGCAGTCAGTGCAAGAGTCAACCTGTCTGTCTCTTTGACGCTGTCTTTTGTCCCTGAAACTTTCATCTCCAAATACACAGTACCATTTGTGTTAATTAATCGGACTACAATTTCTCTGCCGGTTGAAAGAAGTATTTTCAATTTTCGTTTGACCTCTGGCTGATTTGAGACGCTCATGAAAGTCTGTGACATCAGCAACGTCAAAAAGGGCGAGAGGAACAGCAGAGTTTATGCAGCATTCTGTGTCTTCATGTTGTCCACAATTCCAGGATCTGCAGATTTTCTCCAACATGGTCATCTGACCGTTGCTGTGACGACATTGTTCCGTCTATTTTATCTCTGTTCGTCTGTGTGTGTGTGTGTGTGTGTGTGTGTGTGTGATGTGTGTCTGTCTGTCTTCGTGCACGTGTATGTGTGTTGGACAATGTGTGTGGCCAGGAGGGATGTGAAGTTCAGAAGGAGGGTTTAAACTGGGAAATCGCAAAGAAAGACGTTAGGGATCGGCAGTATTGGTGAACTCCTTACAGATGAATATCAAACATCAAAAGCGTGTACTCTGTGAACGTGGCTGCTCGGTGACAAAACTCAGCCTTTGGCATTAGAGCTCCACCACATGGGTGGAAAATGCCCAAGGTAACGCCCCCGAATTTTGATGCGCTTAACTTCAATCAGCCCGGTATTTACATCAGAGTCAACGGTGCGGAATTCAAGTGTTCTTTCAAGTGACAGTAACGAAAGAAGCTAGTCAGGGTCATAATCGTATCTCTGGAGACCGATCCTCTGTATAAATCGTGGCCGTTTGGAAAGGTTCAGCTCAGAGAGTCTGCCGGATCTGTAGAGTCAGGAGCAATAGCGCTCACACATTCTCACTGAAATGGTGTATCCAGTCATCTGGCGGATAGAGGACGTCTACCATCCTTTTATTTCAGCCTTTGGAATTCCCGGTAAGCCGCAGTGGTAGCAATTCCAATATTGTGATTACTTCTGTCGCTGGTTTCTACTGTTTCCACAGTTTGCAAATATTCCAATTTTCAGGAATTGAATGTAAACACACGGATTGTGGATTGTGGCATCTGGATCTGAAGACCGCTGCAGAAATGTCGCGATTCCCCCAAAACCTGTGGAACGCAACGGGTCAGGCAGTGATCTCTCAGTTGCCTGTGTTCGATGGTCATGTCTTGTAGCAGGTGACCTGCATTTGGAAATATCGTTCTGCATAGATTATACCATCAGTAGGAATCTGTATTCAGATCATATTCTTCTTATTTTACTGCATAAACTCCTCTCTGTCTCCGTCAGTTCTGCGACTTCACTCCACCCTCCCACCGGTAAAGGCAACAATATAGTGAAAACATGAAAGGATCCGCTAACACTGCTGCATTTCTCTTTGTTCAGTATATTCCCTACAAACTGTTCCCTGTTTCTTTTCCAGTAAACTTGGTGGCGATTGTGATCCTGTCCCGGGGAAAGTGCGGTCTCTCCAAATGTGTCACTCGGTACATGATGGGAATGTCAGCGGCCGATCTCCTGGTCGTTATCTCCGATCCGCTGCTGAGGTGGACAGCTTTGATTTATTTTCCCCGATCAATCCTGCACATCACCCCGGTGTGCAGACTCCGTACCTGGTTGATATTTGCGAGCACTGCGACCTCTGTCTGGCTGACTGTCGCTTTCACCGTCGATCGATTTGTGACTATTTGCTGTGAGAAGCTGAAAACAAAATATTGCACCGAGAGAACGGCGGCCGTGGTTATCGGGACAGTGAGTGTGCTGGCCTGTTTGGAGTGTGTTCCCTGGGTCTTTGTGTACGAGCCTAGAGAGATAGTTGATGGTGTTCCCTGGTACTGTGTTCATACCGCGAACTACAAATCCTCTCCCTCAGGGGCGGTATTTGCGATGTTTCACCGCATTTTAACCCCTTGTGTCCCATTCTTTCTGATTTTGCTGTTCAATATTCTGACTGTCAGGCGGATTCTAGCGGCCAGTCGAGCCCGCAGGGGGCTCCGGGGACAAAAGAGTGGACAGAATGACAAGGACCGGGAGATGGAGAACCGACGCAAGTCCATCGTTTTGCTCTTCAGCATAACCGGTAGTTTCATTATGTTGTGGGTAACACAAGTGATATATTATATCTATCAACAAATTTCAAGGAGTTTTGATTACTCTGTCACGGATCCCCGTTACGTCACAGAACAAACATCGGGAATGCTGCAGGTTCTCAGTTCCTGCACCAACACGTGTATTTACGCCCTGACGCAGAGCAAATTCCGAGGGGAACTGAAGAATGCGGTGAAATACTCAATAAGTCGGATTTTGAAATTCATTAAACATTAGAAACAAATGGTGTACGTTATGAGGTTTCAGCTACTATCCTGTCCCCTATTCTGCATGACCAACCCCCCACTAACGTGTAAATAAATATATAACCATATAACTATCACAGGCCATCTCGGCCCTCCTAGTCCATGCCGAACTCTTAATCTCACCTAGTCCCACCTACCCGCTCTCAGCCCATAACCCTCCACTCCTTTCCTGTCCATATACCTATCCAATTTTTCCTTAAATGACACAACTGAACTGGCCTCTACTGCTTCTACAGGAAGATCATTCCACAAAGCTATCACTCTCTGAGTAAAGAAATACCCCCTCGTGTTCCCCTTAAACTTCTGCCCCCGAACTCTCAAATGATGTCCTCTCGTTTGAATCTCCCCTACTCTCAATGGAAACAGGCTATTCACGTCATCTCTATCTATCCCTCTCAAAATTTTAAATACCTCGATCAAATCTCCCCTCAACCTTCTACGCCCCAATGAATAGAGACATAACTTTCCATCCTTTCTCTGTAACTTATGTGCTGAAACCCAGGTAACATCCTAGTAAATCGTCTCTGCACTCGCTCTAATTTATTGATATATTTCCTAAAAATTTTATTGATAACCTTCCTATAAAATGTATTGATATCTTTTCTATAAAATTTATTGATATCTTTCCTATAAACAATGTAAACAATTTGATGAACAGTGCAACACAACAAACACGACAAAATCTGCAGATGCTCCAAATGCAAAATAACGCACACAGTCAGAGTCCTGCTGAGGCGTCTCGACCCGAAACGTCGACTGTGTTCTCTTCTCAACAGCTACTGCGTTGTCTGATGAATTTCCTCAGCATTTTGTGTGTGTGGCTTAGAGTTTGCAATGACTGTTAACAGCCGATCCCGACGGTGTCACTGGCCCTAGAACCCCAGAGTAATTTCCTACCCCCACCAAACACGCCCCCCCGTAAACTTCCGATCCAATTAAATTGAAGTTTGAATCTAACCCTTTACCGTTGATTCACAGTTCTATTGAAGCTGCCTGATCTGCAGATTATTTCCGTCTGTAACGAGCGATCCTACTCCCGCCTAGGCGATTCCTTCCTGCAGACACTCCTTATATCCTCTTCCTGTACCTGCAGGCTTTTCTTCTCTCTCAACTTGAAGTGTCAGCCAGAAATAGAATTCAGAGTTTCAACTGGTTTATACATGTCGATAAAGAGAGAGAGAGAGAGAGAGAGAGAGAGAGAGAGAGAGAGAGGAGAGAGAGAGAGAGAGAGAGAGAGAGAGAATGAGAGAGAGAGAGAGAGAATGAGAGAGAGAGAGAGAGGAGAGAGAGGGAGAGAGAGAGAGAGAGAGAGAGAGATGAGAGAGAGAGAGAGAGAGAGAGAGAGAGAGAGAGAGAGAGAGAGAGAGAGAGAGAGAAAGAATGAAATTTGTCTTCAATCGGTTCTTTGTTTCCTGGTGGACTGCATAGAGACGGATTTCAAGGATGCATATAGAAAATATTCTTTGAAAATAAATGTACTTTGAACATTTGAAATCTGATGCTGTTTTTTTTTATTTAAAAGCCAATCATATCGCTTCCCACCTTATACTGTTTTTGCTATTTATATGCCCCCAATTTTAACTGAC